>NC_057797.1:200006490-200129775 GCF_018294505.1 Triticum aestivum
GGTACTCCGGTTTTCTCCGAAATCACCCGGAACACTTCCGGTGTCCGAATATAGCTGTCCAATATATCAATCTTTATGTCTTGACCATTTCAAGACCCCTCATCATGTCCGTGATCACATCCGGGAGTCCGAACTTCCTTCAGTACATCAAAACACATAAACTCATAATACCGATCGTCACCGAACATTAAGCGTGCGGACCCTATGGGTTCGAGAACTATGTAGACATGGCCGAGACACGTCTTCGATCAATAACCAATAGCGGAACCAGGATGTTCATATTGGCTCCCACATATTCTACGAAGATATTCATCGGTCAAACCGCATAACGATATACGTTGTTCCCTTTGTCATCGGTATGTTACTTGCCCGAGACTCGATCGTCGATATCTCAATACCTAGTTGAATCTCCTTACTGGCAAGTCTCTTTACTCGTTCTGTAATGCATCATCCCGCAACTAACTCATTAGTCACATTGCTTGCAAGGCTTATATTGATGTACATTACCGAGAGGGCCCAGAGATACCTCTCCGACAATCGGAGTGACAAATCCTAATCTCGATCTATGCCAACTCAACAAACACCATCGGAGACACCTGTAGAGCACCTTTATAATCGCCCAGTTACGTTGTGACGTTTGGTAGCACACAAAGTGTTCCTCCGGTATTCTCGAGTTGCATGATCTCATAGTCACAGGAACATGTATAAGTTATGGAGAAAGCAATAGCAACAAACTAAACGATCATAGTGCTAAGCTAATGGATGGGTCAATTCAATCACATCATTCTCTAATGATGTGATCCCGTTAATCAAATGACAACTCATGTCTATGGTTAGGAAACTTAACCATCTTTGATTAACGAGCTAGTCAAGTAGACGAATACTAGTGACACTCAATTTGTCTATGTATTCACACATGTACTAAGTTTCCGGTTAATACAATTCTAGCATGAATAATAAACATTTATCATGATATAAGGAAATATAGATAACTACTTTATATTGCCTCTAGGGCATATTTTCTTCATTCTCCCACTTGCACTAGAGTCAATAATCTAGATTACATTGTAATGATTCTAACACCCATGAAGTCTTGGTGTTGATCATGTTTTGCTCGTGAGAGAGGCTTAGTCAATGGGTCTGCAATACTCAGATCCGTATGTATCTTGCAAATCTCTATGTCTCCCTCCTTGACTTGATCGCGGATGGAATTGAAGCGTCTCTTGATGTGCTTGGTTCTCTTGTGAAATCTGGATTCTTTTGCCAAGGCAATTGCACCAGTATTGTCACAAAAGATTTTCATTGGACCCGATGCACTAGGTATGACACCAAGATCGGATAGAACTCCTTCATCCAGACTCCTTCATTTGCTGCTTCCGAAGCAGCTATGTATTCCGCTTCACACGTAGATCCCGACATGATGCTCTGCTAGGAACTGCACCAACTGACAGCTCCCCGATTAATAAAAACACGTATCCGGTTTGTGACTTAGAGTCATCCGGATTAGTGTCAAAGCTTGCATCGACGTAACCGTTTATGATGAGCTATTTGTCACCTCCATATACGAGAAACATATCCTTAGTCCTGTTCAGGTATTTCAAGATGTTCTTGACTGTTGTCCAATGATCCACTCCTGGATTACTTTGGTACCTCCCTACTAAACTGATAGCAAGGCACACATCAGGTCTGGTACACATCATTGCATACATGATAGAGCCTATGGCTGAAGCATAGGGAACACCTTTCATTTTATCTCTATCTTCTGTAGTGGTCGGGCATTGAGACTGACTCAACTTCACACCTTGTAACACAGGCAAGAACCCTTTCTTTGCTTGATCCATTTTGAACTTCTTCAAAACTTTATCAAGGTATGTGCTTTGTGAAAGTCCAATTAAGCGTCTTGATCTATCTCTATAGATCTTGATGCCCAATATATAAGCAGCTTCACCGAGGTCTTTCATTGAAAAATTCTTATTCAAGTATCCTTTTATGCTATTCAGAAATTCAGTATCATTTCTGATCAATAATATGTCATCCACATATAATACCAGAAATGCTACAGAGCTCCCACTCACTTTCTTGTAAATACAGGCTTCTCCAAAAGTCTGTATAAAAGCATATGCTTTGATCACACTATCAAAGCGTATATTCCAACTCCGAGAGGCTTGCACCAGTCCATAAATGGATCGCTAGAGCTTGCACACTTTGTTAGCACCTTTTGGATCGACAAAACCTTTTGGTTGCATCATATACAACTCTTCTTTAAGATAGCCATTAAGGAATGCAGTTTTGACATCCATGTGCCAAATTTCATAATCAAAAAATGCGGTAATTGCTAACATGATTCGGACGGACTTACGCATCGCTGCGGGTGAGAAGGTCTCATCGTAGTCAACTCATTGAACTTGTCGAAAACCTTTTGCAACAAGTCGAGCTTTGTATACAGTAATATTACCGTCAGCGTCGGGCTTCTTCTTCAAGATCCATTTATTCTCTATGGCCTGCCGATCATCGGGCAAGTCAATCAAAGTCCATACTTTGTTCTCATACATGGATCCCATCTCAGATTTCATGGTTTCAAGCCATTTTGCGGAATCTGGGCTTATCATCACTTCCTCATAGTTCGTAGGTTCGTCATGGTCAAGTAACATGACTTCCAGAACATGATTACTGTACCACTCTGGTGCGGATCTCACTCTGGTTGACCTACGAGGTTCGGTAGTAACTTGATCAGAAGTTTCATGATCATCATCATTAGCTTCCTCACTTACCGGTGTAGGAATCAGTGGAACTGATTTCAATGATGAACTACTTTCCAATAAGGCAGCAGGTACAATTACCTCATCAAGTTCTACTTTCCTCCCACTCACTTCTTTCGAGAGAAACTCCTTCTCTCGAAAGGATCCATTCTTAGCAATGAATATCTTGCCTTCGGATCTGTGATAGAAGGTGTACCCAACAGTCTCGTTTGGGTATCCTATGAAGACACATTTCTTCGATTTGGGTTCGAGCTTCTTAGGTTGAAGTTTTTTCACATAAGCATCGCAACCACAAACTTTAAGAAACGACAACTTGGGTTTCTTGCCAAACCATAGTTCATAAGGTGTCATCTCAACGGATTTAGATGGTGCCCTGTTTAACATGAATGTAGTCGTCTCTAAAGCATAACCCCAAAATGATAGTGGTAAATCAGTAAGAGACATCATAGATCGCACCATATCCAGTAAAGTATGATTACGACGTTCGGACACACCATTACGCTGTGGTGTTCCGGGTGGTGTGAGTTGCGAAACTATTCCGCATTGTTTTAGATGAAGACAAAACTCGTAACTCAAATATTCTCCTCCACAATCAGACTTGTTACGATGATTTTCCAATTCATTCTGAAATTCTTTGAACTTTTCAAATGTTTCAGACTTATGTTTCATTAAGTAGATATACCCATATCTGCTCAAATCATCTGTGAAGGTGAGAAAATAACAATATCCGCCGCGAGCTTCAATGTTAATTGGACCACATACATCAGTATGTATGATTTCCAATAACTCTATTGCTCGCTCCATTGTTCCGGAGAACAGAGTTTTAGTCATCTTGCCCATGAGGCATGGTTTGCAAGTACCAAGTGATTCATAATCAAGTGATTCCAGAAGTCCATCGGAATGGAGTTTCTTCATGCGCTTTACACCAATATGACCTAAACGGCAGTGCCACAAATAAGTTGCACTATCATTGTCAACTCTACATCTTTTGGCTTCAATACTATGAACATGTGTATCACTACTATCATGGTTTTGTAAAAATAGACCACTCATCAAGGGTGCATGACCATAAAAGATATTACTCATATAAATAGAACAACAATTATTCTCTGATTTAAATGAATAACCGTGTCGCATCAAACAAGATCCGGATATAATGTTCATGCTCAACGCTGGCACCAAATAACAATTATTTAGGTCTAAATCTAATCCCGAAGGTAGATGTAGAGGTAGCATGCCGACGGCGATCACATCGACTTTGGAACCATTTCCCACGCGCATCGTCACCTCGTCCTTAGCCAATCTTTGCTTAATCCGTAGCCCCTATTTCGAGTTGCAAATGTTAGCAACTGAACCAATATCAATTACCCAGGCACTACTGCGAGCATTAGTAAGGTACACATCAATAACATGTATATCGAATATACCTTTCACTTTGCCATCCTTCTTCTCCGCCAAATATTTGGGGAAGTTCCGCTTCCAGTGACCAGTCCCTTTGTAGTAGAAGCACTCAGCCTCAGGCTTAGGTCCAAACTTGGGTTTCTTCACTTGAGCAGAAACTGGCTTGTTGTTCTTCTTTAAGTTCCCTTTCTTCCCTTTACCCTTTTTCTTGAAACTGGTGGTCTTCTTGACCATCAACACTTGATGCTCCTTCTTGATTTCTACCTCCGCATCCTTTAGCATTGCGAAGAGCTCAGGAATCATATTATCTGAAAGGATCGAGAAGAGGTATCTAGAAGGGGGTGATTAGACACTAAGTCCCAAAAGTTGCAGTTTTTAATTTCTTTAAGTTGAAGTGGAGTTTTGGCACAAGTTTAACAAACACAATACATATCAAGCAAGCATGCAAAGAGTATATGAGCAGCGGAAAGTAAAGCATGCAACTTGCAAGAATGTAAAGGGAAGGGTTTGGAGGATTCAAACGCAATAGGAGACATGGATGTTTTTGTCATGGTTCCAATAGGTGGTGCTATCATACATCCACGTTGATGGATACTTCAACCCACGAAGGGTAACGGCTGCGCGAGTCCACGGAGGGCTCCACCCACGAAGGGTCCACGAAGAAGCAACCTTGTCTATCCCACCATGGCCGTCGCCCATGAAGGACTTGCCTCACTAGCGGTAGATCTTCACGAAGTTGGCGATCTCCTTGCCCTTACAAAATCCTTGGTTCAACTCCACAATCTTGTTGGAGGATCCCAAGTGACACCTAGCCAATCTAGGAGACACCACTCTCCAAGAAGTAACAGATGGTGTGTCGATGATGAACTCCTTGCTCTTGTGCTTAAAATGATAGTCTCCCAAACACTCAACTCTCTCTAACAGGATATGGATTTGGTGGAAAGAAGATTTGAGTGTAAAGCAACTTGGGAAGGCTAGAGATCAAGATTCATATGGTAGGAATGGAATATCTTGGCCTCAACACAAGTGTAGGTGGTTCTCTCTTAGAAAAAGGTAAGTTGGAAGTGTAGGTTCGTTCTGATGGCTCTCTCCATGAATGAAGAGGAGGTGGAGGGGTATATATAGCCTCCACACAAAATCTAACCGTTACACACAACTTGCCAATCTCGGTGGGACCGAATTCATAAACTCGACCAGACCGATTCAGCAAATCTAGTGACCGTTAGGATTTTCGGTGGGACCGACATGCAACTCGGTAGGACCGATATGGTTAGGGTTAGGGCATAACGTAATCTCGGTGAGACTGATTACACAAACTCGATGAGACCGGTTTTGGTAATAAGCTAACCTGAGAGTTGGTCAGGTAAACTCGGTGGGACCAATTCGCTCATTTCGATGAGACCAAAATGTTATGAAAAGGAAATAGAGAGTTTACATTGCAATCTCGGTAGGACCGATTACGCAAACTCGGTGAGACCGATTTTGGTAATAGATCCATACAGAGAGATTGCAATCCCATCTCGGTGAGACCGAGATCCCTATCGGTGAGACCGATTTGCCTAGGTTTGTGGCAGTGGCCATGACATCTGAACTCGGTGGTACCGGATAGAAAGAATCGGTGGGGCCGAGTTTGACTTTTGGTTTAGGTCATATGTGGATGTGAGAAAGTAGTTGAGGGCTTTGGAGCATATCCCTAAGCATTTTGAGCAAGAGCCTCATTAACCAACACATCATCCCTCCTTGATAGTATTGGCTTTTCCTATAGACTTAATGTGATCTTGGATCACTAAAATAGAAAGTGTAGAGTCTTGAGCTTGGAGCTTGAGCCAATCCTTTGTCCGTAGCATCTTGACGGGGTTCCACATCCTCTAGTCCATGCCACTTCATTGTTGAACTTATCTGAAACATACTAGGTAAAAGTGTTAGTCCAACAAGAGATATGTCGACATTAATTACCAAAACCACATAGGGAGCACTTGTGCTTTCAATCTCCCCCTTTTTGGTAATTGATGACAACATACATCAAAGCTTTAGATAAAGATATAGAGAATAGTAAGTAAAGCTTTGGAAAGACATGTAACATGCATAGGCTCCCCCTACATGTATGCAATCATGTGAATATGGAATATAGAAGAATGTGAATGCATAAACATGACAGAGTAAGCAATGTGTTACATGTATCTTGGCTATATGCATCAGAGCAAATGATGTAAATATGAGAAATGTACCTTCATGCTCATGAGTCCTTCTTGCAAACAGTATGTACATCAGCAAGAATTTCTCATACACATGACTGTGATGCATATACTTACATTGTGGTCTTGAGTTGGATTGGGATGGGATGAACCTGCATAAACAAGGTTAGATAACATAGATAAACCTACTGTCCAGAGAAAACAAAAGAGACCACAAGAGTACCAAGACTGGGATGACATGTAGAGTGAGTACTAAGTACCACATTGGATATAGACATGTCCCCAAAGGTAAAGATGTGCAATAAATTCAAGGATTTCCTTCCCTTAGATGTCTTGCTCCCCCTGAATCTAGCATGGGATACTGGGAGAAGATAGGGAACAAAAAATCAGAGCAAAATCAGAGCTCAAAGGAAATAAACAGAGCTAATGCAAACGAGCAAATATGAACATGTCTTTCCCCTCTTGAAGACATGTGACTTCTCTCCTCTTGAACACCAAGCATCTGGGGTCCTTGATGATTACTCTTTCTTCCCTTGAGTATTCTCTCCCCCTATAGATATGATTAAGCTTTGATGTGATCTCTCTCTCTCCCCCTTTGACATCAATTTCCAGGAAGGGTTCTTCTGGATTTTTTTCGTGATGGGTTTGGTCCTTGAGTCACAGAACAAAGCAACAAGTTGAATGGGATGATGGTCGAGGACAAGATTCTTTGAGTGGATCTGGATCAAAAAGAATGCAGAAACAAGTGGCAAGATGTCTTTCCTGTAGTGAAATTGGTGACACCGAGTTGTATGGTTCGGTTGTACCGAGAGGATTCGGTTGGACCGAAAGCATCAGACCGGTGAGACCGAGTTCATCGCAGAGAAAACACTTGTCACCTCAGCTCACTAGACAAGTAAGATCTCACAAGGATTTGCAAGGAATTAACTGAAAGATTTTCAAGGAATTTGATGCAAGGAATGTAGAACAGAAAGTAAAAGAGAAGAAACTAAAAAGGAGTCTAGATGAAGTTTTTTTGAAGAGGGAAACAAATATACATGAGATAAATGCAAGAGCACAGAAAAGAACACAAGAGAACTTCATCTAGAATTGGTCGGCGACAAAGTGACCTATGTTAGAGTATATTGACTTAGGAGTCAAGTGAGATCACTTGATCATAGGTCATACTCATCGTTTAAGCTCAAAATGGGGTTACCATTTTTCGTTTAAGCTTTTTGATGTATTCACATCTTGTCGAGTTGCTTTGACTCATGACTTGGAGTAAAGCTTCTCTAAGATGGAATAACATACCTTCGGTGGTGGCGTTGATCATGATCATGTAGTTGAACTTGTGTGGGTTGCTCAAGGTTGATGTAGCTCATCAAGAGTTGGGAGCACCACTTGGAGTTGGAGTTCATCTACCTACATGGGTTAGTTTTTGCAAGGAAGAGCACTTGTGTATCCAAAATGACAATCATGAAACTCAACATAGAATTTGTCAAAGGATATGTTTGAATGGTTGCGTGCTTCCTTATCTTCATCCACCATTGTGTAGAGACTTGGTGATATAGAAATTTCTCAAGATGTGAGTGAGTTGCAATCTCATAGATTTAGATTCATCCAAGTACCTACACGGGTTAGATAACATGCAAGGTGCAAATATATCCAAGACATAATATAGTCAACATAAGAGAACTATCAAGGATTAGTCATAGGATCATGCCTTGCATGTATAAAATGGAGTTCTTACTTCAAGTTTGAAGCATCAATGATGTTCAATTCACCTCTTAACCTGCAAAACACTTTCTCATCAAGTGGTTTTGTGAATATATCAGCTAACTGCTTTTCGGTGTGAACATGCTTAAGATTAATGTCCCCTTTGGCAACATGATCTCGAATGAAATGATGACAAACTTCAATATGCATAGTTCGAGAATGTTGCACGGGATTTTGAGCAATCTTAATAGCACTTTCATTGTCACAAAGTAATGGAACATGTTTCATAGATATCCCATAATCTTTAAGAGTTTGGGTCATCCAAAGTAATTGAGCACAACATGATCCAGCGGCAATGTATTCCGCTTTGGCGGTGGATAAGGATACCGAGTTTTGTTTCTTGGAATACCAAGACACAAGAGATCTACCTAGAAATTGACAAGTACCCGAAGTGGACTTTCTATCAACCTTGTCACCAGCAAAGTCCGAGCCGGAGTAGCCAACAAGATCAAAGGAGGCCCTCTTTGGATACCAAATGCCAAAATTTGGTGTATGGATTAAGTATCTCACTATCCTTTTCACAGCCTTAAGATGACATTCTTTAGGAGCGGCTTGATATCGTGCACACATGCACACACTTAGCATAATATCGGGACGTGAAGCACATAGATATAACAATGAACCAATCATAGAGTGATAAACCTTTTGATCAACCGGTTCACCATCTTTGATTAAATCAAGATGTCCACTAGTAGGCATGGGTGTAGTCATACCTTTGCATTCTTGCATATTGAACTTCTTGAATAAGTCCTTGGTGTACTTCGTTTGAGAGACAAAGGTACCTTCCTTAGTTTGCTTGATTTGCAAACCAAGAAAGAATTTGAGTTCACTCATCATCGACATCTCAAACTTCTCCGACATTAGCTTTCCAAACTTTTCACTAAAATGAGGGTTAGTGGATCCAAATATAATATCATCGACATAAATTTGGCACACAAATAGTTCTCCATTAACCCTTTTAGTAAAAAGAGTAGAATCTATTTTCCAATTTCAAAGCCTTTTTCAATAAGGAACTTGGTCAAGCATTTATACCATGCTCTAGGACCTTGTTTAAGACCATAAAGGGCTTTGTGAAGTTTGTAAACATGATTAGGTTTCTTAGGATTGACAAATCCGGGAGGTTGCTTAACATAAACTTCCTCCTCTATTTCACCATTTAGAAAAGCACTTTTAATGTCCATTTGGTACAAGGTGATATTATGATGATTAGCATAGGCAAGTAAGATGCGAATGGACTCAAGTCTAGCAACGGGGGCATATGTCTCACCATAGTCCATACCTTCGACTTGAGTGTAGCCTTGGGCGACGAGACGTGCTTTGTTGTGAACTACTTGTCTATCTTCATCTTGCTTATTGCGAAACACCCATTTGGTACCGATGATGTTGTGGTTGTTTTCGGGCTTCTCAACTAATGTCCAAACTTGATTTCTTTCAAAGTTGTGTAGATCTTCATGCATGGCATTTATCCAATCCAGATCTTCCAAAGCTTCTTCAACCTTCATAGGTTCAATGCTAGAGATGAATGAATAGTGTTCACAAAAGTTAGCTAAACGAGTTTTTGAGCGTGATTCTCCCGGTTTGGATATCATTGTAGATTTGCTCGACGGGATGGTCTTTAGAAATTCTTGCTCAAACTCGTGAAAGCTTTTGCTTGGATCTTGGTTGAACATCTTCTTCATCTTGTTCTTCTTCTTGGCCTTCTTCGTTGTTGACGCTGTCGTTCTCTTGTCGTGGTGGAGAAGGAGGTTTTTGGCGTTCATCTTGGTGCACTTCCTCGTTTTCTTCATCTTGGTGTGTCCCACTTGCTGATGCTTCCGTATCAACTCTTGGTTCACCTTGTCGTGAGGTAGAAGCTTCCACTTGGATGGACGAGGTACTCTCCTTCACCTCCGTTGGACGAATCTTGCCAATAGACAAGTCTTGGATTGCTTCTGAAGGGTCTTTGTCTCCTACATCAATTGGCAATTGCTCTACTTGCAAGCCGTTAGATTCATCAAACTTCACATCTACCGTCTCTTCAACCTTTCGTGTGAAATTATTGTAGACATGGTATGTGTGAGAGTTTGAGCCATAACCAAGCAGGAAACCTTCATGAGTCTTAGGAGCAAATTTAGAACGACGATGCTTATCAAGAATGTAGCACTTTGAGCCGAATACTCCAAAGTATCCAACTTTGAGCCGAGTAGCTTGTGAAGATACAAGCGATTTGTTGCATGACAAGCCGTCTCAACCGCTTCCGCCCAAAAGTGCTTTGGCGTCTTGTACTCATCAAGCATCATTCTCGCCATTTCAATGAGTTTCCGGTTCTTCCTCTCAACAACTCCATTCTGTTGAGGTATGTACGTAGCCGAGAACTCATGTGAAATCCCTTCTTCGTCAAGAAAGGTGTCCACATTTGCATTCTTGAACTCCGTTTCATTGTCGCTGCGAACCTTCTTGATTTTCACTTCAAATTGATTTTGGGCCTTCCTAGCAAAGTTTTTGAAGATCTTTTGGACCTGCGATTTATCATCGAGAAAGAACACCCACGTAAATCTTGAAAAATCATCAACTATAACTAGACCAAAATAATTTCCACCGAGACTTTTGTAAGCGTTAGGACCAAAAAGATCCATGTGAAGTAGCTCGAGTGGCCTCCTTGTGGTCATGATGTTCTTCACGGGATGCCTTCCTCCAACCTGTTTACCTGCTTGACAAGCGCTGCAAAGCCTATCCTTATCAAATACGACATCGTTAACGCCAAGGATATGATTTCCTTTAATAAGCTTGTCAAGGTTTCGCATACCAACATTGTCGGTGTTCTGGGAACGGGGGTCCCCAGACTTGCCTGCCTGCGGCCTGCAGCGTGGCTCAAAAGGGGGCCCAGCGTGGCCCATCTTCACCAACACAAACCCAAGACCCTCGCAAGGGGCCAAGCCTCGCGGGGCGGACAACATGGAGCTTCCTCTGGCGTGGCCTCGTCAGGCTGGCTCACGAGGAGGCGGAGATATCAAGGCGGGGTACCTCATGAGGTGCCCGTGATGCAAGCCATGACGACCGAGGGCTCCAGGCGGGTGCCAGCCCGTGCAGTGTCCTCCTTTCCTCTTTGGTGCAAAGGGGGCAAGCGCAGCCGCGGAGTACCGAGGCATCAGGCAAAGGTTGCCATTTTGGTGCAACGAGACCAAGACCATGAGGACTACAAGACGGAGGTCATCATGGAGCCCGAGACGGCGTCATCACCAGAGCTTTGTGCAGGCGAAGACTACTTTTGTCAGGGTAGCTTGTACTAGCTGTCCCCCTTCAAATTAGCCCGCCATTGTTGGCTCCCTTCCCGCTCGATATTTGGGAAGAGGACCAGGGCCTCTATAAATAGGACCAGCCTCCCACAGAGCAAGGAGAGGTTCGAAGGGGATAGAGGGATAAAAAAGGATAAAAGAATCAGGGAGAGAGAGAGAGAAGGGTGACTGAACTCCTCCCAGCAGTTCATCTCCCCAGCCAAGAACAGACCCTCGCGAGGCTGTTCTTCCTTGTATTATTCATCATCATCAGCCCAAGAGGCAATCCACCACACCACACACTGGAGTAGGGTATTACACCACAACGGTGGCCCGAACCAGTATAAACCCTGTGTCTCTTGTGTTGTTCTTTCCATAGTTTAGATCCTAGCAAGGCGGAGGGGTGCAGGTAGGTAGGAGGCGAAATCTCCGCGCGCACCCCAGTGTTCGAACCTCAAGGGTCTGCCGGAACCTGAAATCCGACATTTGGCGCACCAGGTAGGGGGTGCACCGGAGTTTTCTCCTCCGCCACTGCCACGGCCCGCCTCGCGATGGGTAGCGCGTCGCCCGCTCCGGCCGCCGGCGCCAGCACTGGGGCCAGGGGGCTCCGAGCCCTGGCCCCAGCCCTGCAACGGGCACGGTGGCCGGACAAGCTCAAGCCGACGACGCCGCCGCGCTACGGCGGCGCGACAGATCCGCTGGCCTTCTTGCTGGCGAGCGAGGAGGCCCTCCTCGAAGCCGGAGGTGACGATAGGGTCGTGGCCAACTGGCTCCCCATGGCCCTCACCGGCGCCCCGCGCACATGGCTGCTTCACCCGCCGGCAACCTCCATGGCCTCTCGGGAAGAGCCCCGCAACCTCTTCCCCACCCATCGCGCTACACCAACACCCCCGGTCGTCGCGGCCCTCTTGGGCGGCTCGCAGGCGCCGCCTACAAGTCACCACGTGAAGCCGTTCATCCGCTGGGCCAGCGCCACTTCCGCGCGGCAGGGGGCTCCCCTGGACCGGGCGGCGCCCGAGACCGGCCTGACCTTCAGATCGGAGGACCACCCCTCCAACTCGGCCTGCTCGGGTGCGCTCCCCATGCTGTGCACCCCCACCATCTGCCAGGTGGCCGTCACCAGAACCCTCATTGATGGCGGCGCGGGCCTCAGCGTGGTCTCGGTCGAGGCCTTCAACCTCCTATGCATACCCCTGGGATGGCTGCAACCCAGCCGGCCCTTCTCAGGTGTTGGGGGCGAGTCGTCCAGCTCCTTGGGACAGATCCGGCTCCCACTAACCTTCGGCACCTACGACAACTTCTGCACGGAGCTGGTCGACTTCGACATCGCCCCCATCGGCCTCCCCTACAACGCCATCCTCGGCTACCCAGCGCCAGCCCAGTTCATGGCCACGATGCACCCGGCGTACAACCTCATGAAGATGCCCGGGAGCAGCGGAGTCCTCACCGTGCATGGGGACACCGGGGACGCGCTGCAGGTGCTCAAGCTCGCCTTCAAGATGGCAGCGTCGACACAGCCCACCGACTTGGAGACCCCCGAGCCCAAGGGGGCTGCGCCCGCCAAGAAGAAACAGTTGTTCACCCAAGACAAGGCAGAAACCAAGCAGATACCCGTCGATGAGGACGGGTCCACCAACGCCACTTTCACCATGGGCGCCCACCTCAAACCCGAGCAGGAGGAGGCCCTCGTCGGGTTCCTACGCGCAAACAAGAAGGTATTCACTTGGGAGCCTGACCAGTTGGCAGGGATCCCTAGGAGTGTAATCGAGCATCACCTGAACATGTGCCCCAACGTGCACCCTGTGAAGCAGAAGGCCAGGCGGTAGTCCATAGAAAAGCAGGCCTTCATCGTACAAGAGACCCGCAAATTAGAAGCCGTTGGGGTCATTCGCGAGGTTCGGTACCCGGATTGGTTGGCCAACCCTGTCGTTGTGCCAAAGAAGGGAGGGAAGGAGCGCATGTGTGTCGACTTCACCAACCTCAACAAAGCATGCCCGCAAGATCCGTTCCCGCTCCCCCGCATCGACCAGATCGTCGATTCCACTGTGGAATGCGACCTGTTATGCTTCTTGGATGCCTTCTCTGGGTATCACCAGATCAAGATGGCGGTAGAAGACGTCGAGAACACAGCCTTCCTAACCCCGTGTGGGGTGTACTGCTACACATGCATGCCATTCGGGCTGCGTAACGCAGGGGCGATCTTTCAGCGGCTGATGCACATCACCTTGGGCCCGCAGCTCGGGAAGAATGTTGAAGCTTACTTCGATGACATTGTGGTAAAGTCTCGGGAGGCCAGGACCTTGACACAAGACCTGGAGGAAACCTTCGCGAGCCTTGACGCAGTGAACCTACGGCTCAACCCAGAGAAGTGTGTGTTCGGAGTCCCCTCGGGCAAGCTCTTGGGTTTCCTCATGTCCCACCGAGGCATCGAGGCTAACCCGGAGAAGGTCAAGGCGGTGGAAGACATGAGCCCGCCAAAGACCCTCAGAGAAATGCAGAAGCTCATGGGGCGCGTGACCGCGCTAGGGTGCTTCATCTCCAAGTTGGGGGAACGAGCGCTGCCCTTCTTCCAGCTAATGAAGAAAAAGGGGCCCTTCGAGTGGATTGAACAGGCCGACAAGGCGTTCCAGGATCTCAAGAGATACCTGACCAGCCCACCGGTCATGGTGGCTCCGCGCCCTCAAGAGCCCCTGGTGCTTTACCTCGCCGCCACTCCCTACTCCGCCAGCACAACCTTGGTGGCAGTCAGAGAGGAGCGCCGAATCAAAACCGCGGCAGCAGCCCGGGACAAGGCAGAACAGGGACAAGGAAGGCCCAAAGAAACTGCCACCGCGGCTGAGGAGGATCAGCCGCCGTAGAGGGGCTCATCGGAGGCGGAAGAGGCCCCTCTCCCAGATGGCCAGTCTCAGGAGGCCTCATTGCCTCAAGAGGTGCCATGGTCTCCGAAGGGAGCCACCAGCACTGACGCACTCCACCTTGTTGAGCACCCAGTGTACTTCGTCAGCACGGTGTTGCGGGATGCAAGGGCACGGTACCCCATGCCTCAGAAACTCCTCCTCGCACTACTGGTGGCCTCGCGCAAGCTGCGGCACTATTTTCAGGGTCACCCCATCAAGGTCATCTTGTCATACCCCCTGGAGAGAGTGCTCAGGAGCCCTAATTCAGCTGGAAGGGTCGCTGAGTGGAACATAGAACTGCAAGCGTTTCAGCTCGAATTCAGCATGACCAGAGTCATCAAGGGAGCAGCATTGGCGGATTTTGTGGCAGAATGGACGGAGGCGCCAGGCCTCAAGGCCGACGAGGATCGGTCCCTGTCCCCGGGAAGCGAGGCGCCAGAAGGCTGGGTCATGTACTTCGATGGGGCGTTCTCCAGGCATGGCGCTGGGGCTGGGGCAGTGCTTATATCGCCCACTCAGGACAAGCTCTATTACACCGTGCAGCTCTGTTTGCAGCAAGGTGAAAAGGTCTCCAACAACATAGCGGAGTATGAAGGTTTAATAGCGGGCTTGAAGGCCGCAGCTGCCCTGGGGGTGAAATGCCTCACCATCAAGGGCGATTCGCAGCTCCTTGTCAATTTCTCCAACAAGGTGTATGAGCCGAAGGATGAGCACATGGAAGCGTACCTAGCGGAGGTCCGCAGGATGGAGAAGCAGTTCTGGGGGTTGGAGTTGCAGCATGTGCCCCGTGGCACCAATCAGGAGGCCAACGACATCGCCAAACGGGCGTCCAGGCGGCTACCTCAGGAGCCTGGCATTTTCGAGGAGCGGCTCTTCAGGCCCTCAGCCCTGCCATCATTATCGAACACAGCTAAGCCCCGGGAGGAGCTCCCCCAGCCACCTGCCTCAGGGGCTCCGTCCTGTGGCCCGACCTCAGGAGCACGCCTGCTCCTGACGATGGAACCTTAGGAGGGATGTTGGATCGTGGAGCTCCGGAGTTACTTAACGCAAGGGACCCTGCCGGAGAAGGAGGAGGAAGCGGAGCGAGTGGCACGCCAGGCCACGGCATACTGCATCAAGGATGGAGAGCTCTACCGGAAGCGACCAAACGATGTGTGCCTGCGCTGCATCTCTAGGGAGCAAGGGAAGGAACTACTGGAAGATATACATGGCGGAGATTGTGGACATCATTCATCATCACGGACCCTCGTCGGCAAGGCATTCCACAGTAGGTTTTATCGGCCCACCGCGCTCAATGACGCCGTCGAACTAGTGAAAGCTTGTGAGGCCTGCCAGTTCCACGCCAAGCAGATCCATCAGCCAGCAGGAGGCTTGCAGAGTATACCCCTTTCGGGGCCATTTGCAGTCTGGGGGCTGGACATCTTGGGCCCGTTTCCTCGGGCGCCAGGGGGCTACCACTACCTCTACGTTGTCGTGGACAAGTTCACCAAGTGGGCTGAAGTAGAGGCTGTCCGCGCCATTCCCGTGGGTTCCGCGGTCAAGTTCATCAAGGGCATCGTGAGCCGGTTCGGGGTGCCGAATCGCATCATCACGGACAACGGTTCCCAGTTCACCAGTAACCTCTTCAAAACATACTGTGCTAACCTTGGAACGCAGATATGCTACGCTTCGATGGTGCACCCCCGAAGCAACGGCCAGGCCGAGCGAGCCAACGCGGAGGTCCTGAGGGGCCTCAAGACCAGGACGTTCAAGAAGAAGCTGGAGGCCTGCGGCAGAGGTTGGTACGACGAGCTTCAGTCCGTGTTGTGGTCCATCCGCACAACCGCGACCAAGCTGACTGGAGAGACCCCGTTCTTCTTGGTGTACGGAGCCGAAGCGGTCCTCCCTCACGAGGTCAGACGTCGCTCCACGCGGGTCCTGGCGTTCGACGAGGCACAGTAGGACGCCAAGCGGGGGATGGACCTCGTGCTGGGGGAGGAACGTCATCGAGAAGCCGCGCTACGAGCGGCGAGGTACCAACAAGCACCGCGGCGATATCACTGCCGCAACATCCGCCCCAGAACTCTTGAGGTAGGAGACCTCGTGCTCAGGCGGGTTCTCTCTAGGGAGGGGCTGCACAAGCTCTCTCCCATGTGGGAGGTCCCATTCAAAGTTGTTCATGTTTCCAGGACTGGCTCCGCGCGCTTGGAGACTCAGGAGGGGGTGCCAGTCCAGAACGCATGGAACATCCAACACCTCCGGAGGTTCTACCCCTAAAAAGGCCCAGAGCCTGTGAAGAAGGCGAATGCCTGTGAAGCTATCACGTTTTGGAAAAGGCCCAGAGCCTGTGAAGAAGGCGAATGCCTGTGAAGCTATCGCGTTTTGGAAAAGGCCCAGAGCCTGTGAAGAAGGCGAATGCCTGTGAAGCTATCGCGTTTTGGAAAAGGCCCAGAGCCTGTGAAGAAGGCGAATGCCTGTGAAGCTATCGCGTTTTGGAAAAGGCCCGGAGCCTGTGAAGAAGGCCAATGCCTGTGAAGCTCGCCACCCGTGACACTCTCACGTAATAATGAGTTGGGGCTGTACACGCCCCGGAGTCTCAGGAGCGCCGGCCTCAGGCCCTGGGGCTCCCTCCCACGCCCAGTGGCAGCACTTAGCTCCGCGCTGGTGAGAAGACGTCGAATACTAGATTAGTTGCCGGACGCGGCTTTTCATTTGCTTTCCGCAGTTGGCTTGTTCCTTCTCATTCGAAGTTTTATTGAAGTTGTTGCCGTCTTTGGCTTGTGGTTCTTCGACTTTTCACTCTCCTGCCTCGATTTCTCTTGTGCAAGGCCTCGCGAGGGGGGCAGTTGAGCACCCTCGCGAGTGTTCCTATCCTAGTCATTCAAAGGGTTCGCGACCTGGGCCCATTACAGGAGCACCCCTCCAGTCCGTGCCCCACGGGCACCATGACATAAACAAAGGGCCTGGGTCGGTCGCCCCCCACGGCCGGGGCCGGGAACTATCCGCGCGCGAGTACACAACCGGAAGGTACGATAACGAAAGCAAAATGATGATTAACAGCAATAACCCAAACACACCCCCGTGGGGCTCCACACTACTGTCTTTGTTATGCAGGAAAAAGGAAAAGAAAGAACAAATCTGGTGCAGCTCGCCTCACATCGGCCCGCAGGGAAGGCCCGAGCTGCCTCTGGAGCTTAGGCGGACTCCTTCTCGCGCTTCACCGGGGTGCGACGGCGGGCGGACACGTTGCCACCTCCCAAGCAGATACGACGGCGTGGAGGCTGACCGCGGCCACCGCTAGAAGAGTCGCCGCTTGAAGAAGAACTGGAGAAGCTTGAGGAACCCTGAGCGCCGCCAGCCGCGCGAGCGCAGCCCTCTCCATCATCGCCGGAGCTGGGTTCCCAGCCGGGGTCATCACCCTCGGGGCAACACCCTGCGCGGCGACCATCTTCCCCAAACACCCTCACGTAGAGGGTGGCATCACCGTCGAACTTGAAGTGTAGGGTGCACCGACGGCTTAGGCCACGCGCGCGGGCAAACGTCTGCCAACCGCGGACCAGGGATAGGCTCCCGGCCGCGGAGACCTCCAGTGAGACCCATGAGGCCCGGCTGCAGCAGCCGTCAGCCTGGAGCCAGAGGCCGCACGGGGCGCCGGCCGGGAGCTCGCCAAGGAGGAAGCGAGGAAGTGGAAGCCGAGTGCTAGTCGGCTCCGCCGACCACATGACGAACTCCGGCAGCACTTCAGCAGCGCGAAAGCGTGGCCTAGGGGGACGCGCAGCCGGAGCGCGCCCCCCGGCCGCAGCAATCCGCCCGTCGCTGTGCTGAAGGTTGCCTCCACGGCCGCGGGGAGCTACAGTGGTGGCCACAGGATGTTTGCGAGGGCGCCCTCGGCCGCGCTTGGGCGAGGGAGAGGCGGGCTCAACCTGGCGAGCCTTCCCCTTCTCTGCGGCCGAGAACCTCCTCGACGGGGCCATGAAGAAAAAGGAGAAGCAAGGGGGGGATGAACTGGAAGGGCACGCGCCGGTCCGTACTTATAGCTGGCGAGGGCCAACCAACGGCCCCCACGATCGCAAGTAATTATGACCCACTTTGCATGCAGGGACTTGTCCAATCCATGCAGTTTCTGAGGTGCCATGGGGAAGTGGAGGCGCCCACGTCCAATCAACCGCCACGTGGCGCCCAAGGCCGCAGGCTGTTAGGGCCCGCGGCGCTCCGCTCTTGCCCTTCCGCCTCCTCGCACGGCCAAGTCCGGGCGCACCTTGGGCCCGGGGGCTACTGTCGGCGTTCTGGGAACGGGGGTCCCCAGACTTGCCTGCCTGCGGCCTGCGGCGTGGCTCAAAAGGGGGCCCAGCGCGGCCCATCTTCAACAACACAAACCCAAGACCCTCGCAAGGGGCCATGCCTCGCGGGGCGGACGACGCGGAGCTTCCTCAGGCGCGGCCTCGTCAGGCTGGCTCACGAGGAGGCAGAGAGATGAAGGCGGGGTACCTCACGAGGTGCCCGTGACGCAAGCCATGACGACCGAGGGCGCCAGGCAGGTGCCAGCCCGCGCAGTGTCCTCCTTTCCTCTTTGGTGCAAAGGGGGCAAGCGCGCCGCGGAGTACCGATGCATCAGGCAAAGGTTGCCATTTTGGTGCAACGAGACCAAGACCATGAGGACTACAATATAGAGGTCATCGTGGAGCCCGAGACGGCGTCATCACCAGAGCTTTGTGCAGGCGAAGACTACTTTTGTCAGGGTAGCTTGTACTAGCTGTCCCCCTTCAAATTAGCCCGCCATTGTTGGCTCCCTTCCCGCTCGATATTTGGGAAGAGGACCAGGGCCTCTATAAATAGAACCAGCCACCCATAGAGCAAGGAGAGGTTCGAAGGGTATAGAGGGATAAAAAAGGATAAAAGAATCAGGGAGAGAGAGAGAAGGGTGACTGAACTCCTCCCAGCAGTTCATCTCCCCAGCCAAGAACAGACCCTCGCGAGGCTGTTCTTCCTTGTATTGTTCATCATCATCAGCCCAGGAGGCAATCCACCACACCACACACTGGAGTAGGGTATTACACCACAACGGTGGCCCGAACCAGTATAAACCCTGTGTCTCTTGTGTTGTTCTTTCCATAGATTAGATCCTAGCAAGGCGGAGGGGTGCAGGTAGGTAGGTGGCGAAATCTCCGCGCGCACCCCGGTGTTCGAACCTCAAGGGTCTGCCGGAACCCGAAATCCGACAAACATGATCTAATCGTCTATGACATAACCAACCTTTAGAGGATTTAGCAATTAAGCAAGTTCTAGGTTGAGCCTTTTTAGTGAAATCAACAATATAAAGATCACCTCTGCGTATACCAGTAAAGACTATTTTATGATTATCTCTACGAAACACTTGGCAATCTACTTCAGTAAATAGGACATTGAAACCGAAATCAGCAAGTCTAGATACTGAAAGTAAATTGTAGCCAAGAGATTCAACGAGCATGACATTTTGTATGGAGCTATCATGTGATATGGCCACCTTACCGAGGCCAACCACCTTACCCTTTGAGTTTTCACCGAAAGTGACATACTTTCGAGGACTATCATTTTCAGCAAGCTCACGAAACATGTCTTTATCTCCGGTCATGTGATCGGTACATCCACTATCAAGAACCCATTCCTTTCCTCCAGCCATGTAGCCGCGAAGATTTACCATAAGACCAAAGTGTCTCATTGCATCATTAAGATCATAGTCACTGTCATCATCACCCTCATCATAGTATCCATGTTCAACATCATCTTGTGATTGATCAATTCTTAGAGAGGGTAATTCATTAGATAAATGATCATTTCCATGGTTATCTTTATGAATTCTAATAGCTTTGGAAATGATATTGCTAATGATTCCAACATCTCCTTTGGCACTCATAAGATTAGTAAGCTCAAATAAGCAGTCACCAAATTTGGGATCATTGGAACTCATCTTAATCAAGGCAATGGACTTATGAAGAATCTCATCTAAGTTCTTTAAGGAATAGTTTGGAAAACGTTTCTCAAGGAATCTCCATATAGTGTAGGCACAATCAAGAGTAGGCAAACATTCAATCAAGTTTCTCGGCAAGCCTCTAGTGATAAGATTAACAGTTCTAAGATTGCGAATCATGTCAATTGACTCATCAAGGGTAGGATGCATGGGATCAACATGAGGTGCACAAGGGCTAGCAATATACTTGTTCAAATGATATTCATTGAAAATCACAAGCATCTCATTTTTTCACTCATGAAAATACTCTCCATCAAGTATAGGCACTCTATGTCTAAGACTCCCCAAAGTACACTCATCCATCTTCCTCCAATGGTGTTTAAACCAAAGCAATAGAGACCAAAGCTCTGATACCAATTGAAAGGATCGAGAAGATGTCTCTAGAAGGGGGGGGGGTGATTAGACACTAAGTACCAAAAGATGCAGTTTTAATTTCTTTAAGTTGAAGTGGAGTTTTGGTACAAGTTTAACAAACACAATACATATCAAGAAAGCATGCAAAGAGTATATGAGCAGCGGAAAGTAAAGCATGCAACTTGCAACAATGTAAAGGGAAGGGTTTGGAGGATTCAAACGCAATAGGAGACACGGATGTTTTTGTCGTGGTTCCGATAGGTGGTTGTCGGTGTCAAAACTGGCGGATCTCTGGTAGGGGTCCCAAACTATGCGTCTAAGGCAGATGGTAACAGGAGGCAGGGGACACGATGTTTTACCCAGGTTCGGGCCCTCTTGATGGAGGTAAAACCCTACGTCTTGCTTGATTTATTCTTGATGATATGAGTATTACAAGAGTTGATCTACCACGAGATCGGAGAGGCTAAACCCTAAAAGCTAGCCTATGGTATGATTGTCTGTTGTCCTACGGACTAAAGCCTCCGGTTTATATAGACACCGGAGGGGGCTAGGGTTACACAAGGTCGGTTACAAAGGAGGAGATATACATATCCGTATTGCCTAGCTTGTCTTCCACGCCAAGTAGAGTCCCATCCGGACACGGGACGAAGTCTTCAATCTTGTATCTTCATAGTCCAATAGTCCGGCCAAAGGATATAGTCCGGCTGTCCGGAGACCCCCTAATCCAGGACTCCCTCAGTAGCCCCTGAACCAGGCTTCAATGATGACGAGTCCGGCGCACAGTGTTGTCTTCGGCATTGCAAGGCGGGTTCCTCCTCCGGATATACCACAGAAGAGTTCAAATAAAGGATAGTGTCCGACCCTACAAAATAAGTTCCACATACCACCGTAGAGAGAATAATATTTCCACAAATCTAATATGCTGACACGTTTAGGCAACATGACATCATGCCATGGCTCGGCGATTATTTGAACGGTTTTTCTTCAACTAGCCCCGCACATAAACGCGAGGCAGTTTCTTGACACGTCTTGTCAAAGCAGAGATCGTGTTCCCCTTATTACAGGATTCTCATCAATACGGACGTGGGTAACCCAACCGCGCCATCAATTATGGCGCTTGGTGGACAAGCGAGTTTTACCAGGCTAGTGGAGGTGCATAGTTTAGTCCGCCCTTATAAAGGGACAAGGTCTCACCTTTTCTACCCTCGCCTTCTTCCTCCTTGCTCATCCATTCTTGCGCACTCGAGCTCCAACGCCCAAGTCCACATCCTTCCCCTCAACCTTCTCCAATCATGTCCGGAGCGGGAGGAAAATGGATGGCTTCCTCCATTACGAAGGGACACATCAAGAAGCTGCGCGGAGCCGAATACTTAGCCACAAACATCGCACATCGGCCGCCCGCCGCGGGGCAGATCATTCCTACCCCTGAACCTCACGAGAGGGTAGTCTTCCTCCACCACTTCCTCCGCGGACTGGGATTTACCCTCAATCCATTCGTCTGTGGTCTCATGTTCTACTACGGGCTGGACTTCCATGATCTGGCTCCGAACTTCATCCTCAACATTTCGGCATTCATCGTCGTGTGTGAGGCTATGCTCCGCATCCGGCCCCACTTCGGCCTGTGGTTAAAGACCTTCAATATCAAGCCGAAGGTGGTGGGAGGCCAACAAGCAGAATGCGGCGGAGCCATGGTGGGAAAGATGCCCAATGTTATATGGCTCGAAGGCTCCTTCGTGGAGACCATAAAGGGGTGGCAATCGGCGCGGTTGTACATCACCGAGCCGCGCGATGCCAAATGGATGGCTGCCCCCAAGTTTCGATCCGGAATCCCCACGCGGCTCACCTCCTAGAAAGAGAAGGGTCTGTCCCGGGGTTCGTCGGTAGAGCTGGACGGACTCCAAAAATGTATCCGGAATATGGCCGGCAAGAAGCTCAAGCTTGTCAACATAGTCCAAGTCATGCTCATCCGCTGGATCCTTTCGTGCCAACAACGGGACTTCAACTTGTGGGAGTTCGATCCGGCCCAGCACCAGACTCTGAGCGAGCTCTTAGACACGACGCACAAGGACGTATGGAAGGTGCTGTTCAAGGGCGCCGAGGTCCCTCCCTTCCTCACTGAGGACCGCGGGCTAAGCGCGAAGCGCCAAGCGCATTCGATGAGTTCTATACATCCGGTAGGATATTTATTCCCCCTAGCTTAACCATGTGCGGGGTCTGAGCTCCATGCCTTTGACAGGAGTGGGTGGAGACGTCAGGGCAGATTAATTGTCCGGCCCCTCTGCCCAAAGACACTGCGGACGCTCTCCTGACGGAGATGCTGACTCTGGCTCCTTACAAGGTGTCGGAGAAGACCAAGAAGGCCAATGGAACCTGTTGGGGATATTACTACTGGGCGTAAACCGGCCGATCAGGGCCGGGTTAACTTCATCAGCACTTAATTATGTTAAAGCCCAAGAAGGCAGATGAGAGCTCAAGGCCCATAGTCGGTTCAAGGCCTGTAGCCGTAAACTGGCGTTGATATTTAACTTATATTATAAGTTGGGAATAAGTAGAGACCAAACCGGACACATCTATGATCCGGTATTGGGACTCTGTGAACCGACGGGCGTCACCCGCGTATATAAGGGGACGAACCGGCGGCGGTTCAGGGACAACAGACAACAACTCGAGACTTAGGCGAAGCTTGTTTGCTTCCTAGTAATCGAAACCCCATCAATTCCATCACAACTAGACGTAGGCTTTTACCTTCATTGAAGGGGCCGAACTAGTATAAACTCTCTTGCGTCCCTGTGTCTGCTTTAACCCCTTCAAGCTAACCCGTTGTGATTGTCGGCGTTCTGGGAACGGGGGTCCCCAGACTTGCCTGCCTGCGGCCTGCGGCGTAGCTCAAAGGGGGGCCCAGCACGGCCCATCTTCATCAACACAGACCCAAGACCCTCGCGAGGGGCCAAGCCTCGCGGGGCGGACGACACGAAGCTTCCTCAGGCACGGCCTCATCAGGCTAGCTCGCGAGGAGGCGGAGAGATCAAGGCAGGGTACCTCACGAGGTGCCCGTGATGCAAGCCATGCCGACCAAGGGTGCCAGGTGGGCGCCAGCCCACGCAGTGTCCTCCTTTCCTCTTTGGTGCAAAGGGAGCAAGCACAGGCGAGAGCATCAAGCAAAGGCACCCATTTCGGTGCAACGAGACCAAGACTAGTCCAACGGCAGGGAGGAAGTCATTGTGGAGCCCAAGCCAGCGTCACCACCAGAGCCTTTGGCAGGCGAGGACCAACTTTAGTTAGGATAAGTGTACCAGATGTTCCCCTTCAAAATGGCCAATTGTTGGCGCCCTTCCCGCTCAATATTTGGGAAGAGGCCCAGGGCCTTTGCCTATAAATAGGACTAGCCACCCACAGGGTAGGGGAATCGAAATCGGAGAGAGGATCGAAATCAGAGAGAGAATCAAGAAGAGAGAGAGAGAGAGAGAGAGAGAGAGAGAGAGAGAGAGAAGGGTGACTGAACTCCTCCTAGCAGTTCATCCCCTCAGCCAAGAACAGACCCTCGCGAGGTTGTTCTTCCTTGTATTGTTCATCATCATCAGCCCAAGAGGCAATGCACCACACCAGACACTGGAGTAGGGTATTACACCACAACGGTGGCCCGGACCAGTATAAACCCTGTGTCTCTTGTGCTGTTCTTTCCATAGCTTAGATCTTAGCGAGGCGGAGGGGTGCAGGTAGGTAGAAGGGGAAATCTCCGCCCGCACCCCAGTGTTCGAACCTCAAGGGTCTGCCGGAACCCAAAATCCGACATTTGGCGTGCCAGGTAGGGGTGCGCCGGAATTCGTCTTCCACCACCCCGTTCTCCTCCGACCATCGCGTCCATGTCTGACGCTCGTCGGGCCCGCGCCAAGCGCCGGGTCGCTCTCGCTTCCCGCATCGCCCAGACGGCTCCTGTCGGCGGGCATCCTCGCCGTTCCCCGTCACCTGCCGTCAACGCCGCCAACGGCCCGGTGGGGAACGAGTAGCAAGTGTCGTCTCAGCATCCGTCCGTGCGGCCAGACGGCCGCACCGCTACTCCCTCGCTCACCCCAGTTGGTTCTTCGTCCCGCGCGCTCCGCGCACCCATGGAGGCTCGAGCTGCGCTCATCGCGGCAAACGAGCTCCTGCGCTACCGTCCCGTCGACGACGTCTACGAAGAATGGCTCGACCGCGTCGCCGAGCTCGTCCGCGCTGCAGGGGACTCTCCTGCGCCGTCCGTTCCGCTGCACCGCACCCCGCCCCGCGCGGGCGACGAAGCTCCGGGGGCGCCCCAGCCGCCTCCTCCTCCTCAAGAAGGTGCCATGGCTCCAAGGCGCGTGGCCCCTGGGCGGAACCCGCTCCGTCAGGTGCCAGCGCGGCAAGAGCAAAGCTTCCAAGAAGTCCCTCGCCCGCAAGAAGCTGCCCGGGCGCTCCCTGCTCCAGCACGTCGCGACCATGCTCCTGCTCCCGCACGTCAAGACCCCGCGCTGCTCCCAGCTGCCGCGCGTGGGGACATGCAAGACCAAGCTCTCCGTCACCCAAGGCCTCCTGTGGCCACAGCAGGCTGTCGTGCCTTCACCATCGAGCTGCGCAGCGTCGCGTGGCCCGACAAGTTCAAGCCAGACCTGCCTCCTCGTTACGACAGCACGACCGACCATGCGGAGTTCCTCCAGCTTTATGAGCTGGGCATCAAAGCTGCCAACGGAGACGAGAAGGTCATGGCGAACTGGTTTCCCATGGCGCTCAAGGACGGGGCCCGCACCTGGCTACTGAACCTGGATCCAGGCACGATCTCCTCCTGGGACGAGATGCGCACCCCGCTTCATTGCCAACTTCCAAGGTACTCGCGACCGGCCACCCGCCATGAGCGACATGCGCCGCATCAAGCAACAACCCGGAGAGACCCTGCAGAAGTACATCCAGCGCTTCAACAACGCACGCCTCAAGGTACCCAAGGTGACCGAGGAGGCCATCATCTCAGCCTTCTCCGACGGCGTGCGCGATGTCAAGATCAAGGAGGAGCTGGCGATGCATGAAGACCTGTGCACTTCCTTGGAGTTGTTCAACTTGGCAACCAAGTGCGCCAAGGCTGAGGAAGGGTGTCTCTCCCTCCTCGAGCTGCCTGCCGCAGACCCAGAAGAGAAGAAGCCCATGGCCAAGGATGTGAAGCGCAAGGGGGATGCCGTGCTCGCGGCAGAACCAGACACCAAGCGGGGCAGGGATCAGCCCGAATATTCCAAGGGCAGTCGGTACTGTGTGTACCACGACCTCCACACCCACAACACCAACGAATGTCAAGAGCTCCGAGTCATGCGAGAAGGAAGGATCGGCCGTCGTCCCGACCACGGTGACCGGGGCTACGGTCGAGGGGGAGGAAGGAACGCAGGACCCTGGGAAGACCGCGGCCCGCACCAAGGGTGGCGCGATCAACCTCGCGAGGATCGCTGGCAAGACCCGCCTCGCGAGGGATACTAGAGGGATCAGCCTCGCGAGGATCGCCCGCAAGGCAACGCAGGCCTCCCTCCACTGCCGCCGCAGCCAAGGAGAAACGGGGACCGCCATCAGGACGAGGGGGCTGGGGGCTTCCAAGAGCCGTGCGCGATCGCCTGCATCCTGGGCGGGGATCAAGCCCCAGCCTCTCAGCGCATCTTCAAGCAGTTCACCCGCGAAGCGAATGCAGTCCTCCCCAAGCTCGAAGCCACGTGCCCTCTCAGGTGGTCGGTGTGCGCCATCACGTTCAGCTCAGCAGATTAGCTCAAGTGTGTGGCCACAGATGGAGTCCTCCCGATGCTTTGTTCCCCAATCATCAGCAACGTGGTGGTCACCAGGACCCTCATCGATGGCGGGGCAGGGCTCAACGTCCTGTCCGTGGAAACATTCAACAATCTCCAAGTGCCCTACAGCCAGCTTCAGCCAACCAAGCCTTTCTCCGGAGTCATCGACGGCTCCACGGTCCCGATTGGGCAGGTCCACCTCCCTGTCACCTTCAGGACACACGACAACTACCGCACCGAGCTCATCGACTTCGACATCGCTCACATTCGCCTGCCGTACAACGCCATCCTTGGATACCCAGCGCAGGCCAAGTTCATGGCCATAACTCACCACGCCTACAACATCCTCAAGATGCCAGGAAGTGGCGGAGTCATCACGGTGCCCTGTGAAGAGAAGGACGCGGTGTGTTCCCTGGAACGAGCCTTTCAGGCCGCATCACTGGAAGAACCGGATCGCGGAAGCAGGAGGCTTCCCGAGACCGCCCCAAGAAGAAGAAGACATCGTCCAGCCCGGCCCCTCGGGGCCCGCGCCTGCCCAGGGGGAACCTCCTTCCATCACATAGGAAAGTGCGCCCGGCGTCCTCCTCAGGCAGGGCTCGGGGGCTCTCCCCTGGAGGGCCATCGACCTGGCTAAGGTCACGAGGGAGGCACTTGGGCACCACATGGAGGCGTGTTTCGAAGCACGTTTCCCTCAAGAAGGAGTAAGGCAAGGAGGGCCAGACCCTCAGAAGTTCGTCAGCAAGGCCATTCAGGAGCTACAGGAGTCAAGAGTCATGAAAGGCGGCTGTCGCCTACCAGCTGTGGCTCCCCATCCAGGCGAGGATGGTGGGCTGCGCGTCTGCATCGACATACCAGGGCTCAATCGAGTCGCCTCTCTAGAGTGCCTCTGGCCCTCGCGAGTGGGGCGCTGCGAAGGTCTACCCCACAACTACATTCACATGCCTTACGGCTTGCCGAACGCGGCTGCCGCATACCAGCACCTCATGAGGGGCATCATGGAGGCTCAAGAGGCCAGGCGTTCCGCAGCCCTGGCGGAGATGGAGATGGTCCGCGAGGAGCCGCCAGCGCCTCCGGAGCCTCCCGAGGCCGTTGGGCCTGGGGGCTCGTGAGGATCGGCTTCCGCAGCCCACCGAGTCTGCTACACCAACACTCTTTCGTCCTCAACATCATCAGGTGACATCTTTCAAGTTTCATTTCCAGCTTGGAGCGCCCCCCAGGGCTGCATTATTCCCAGGCTGCGTGGGTCCGTCCCTGCGGCATGTATCCCTTTTATTTCATGTTGTTAGCTTACTTTGTTGGGGGCGCCCCTCGGGCTGCATCATCCCTAAGTCGCTCGGGCCAGACCCAGCGGCATGTATCCCTTTTGCGTTTATTTTCGGCTATGCGTTCGACCCACCATGCTTGATTATTTGATGCCGGTCCACGGGACCTCTTCTTCTCCATGCCGACCACTTGCAGGTTAAACGGGGGGGGGGTACCTGAGCATCGCGACTCAGGGCTCTTACTGGCTCTCCAGCCCTCACCCTCTGGCCTTGTCCACGACATCGCGACCTGGCATACCAGCGACGGCTGAGACTAGCTCGAGGGCCGGGACCCGAGGACGTAGAGTGCTGGCATCTAACCAAATTTGCAGGTACACATCACAAGATAAGGCCCGGTGCCAGGCGCAACCCGCCTAGAGGTAGGGCCCCGTGAGTCCCGCGTTGGCTCACGGGTGCCCAGATACACCTCGCTAGGCCCTACCGTGCCATCCACGTGTCAGGGCGGGGCTGTACATGCCCCGGGGGCTCCTCCCGGAGGGGAGCCCCCTCCCACGTACCAGTGGAAGCACCATGCTCCGTGCTGGCTGACGACACTGCCGAGGAGCGGCTATGCCCGTACACATACGGAAGCACTATGCTCCGCAATGGTGATAAACAACTGAGGGTGGCCCCCAGGCCGCATCAACCTCAGGGAGCCCAGAGCTTAGTGTCTAGCCTCATCGTAATACCTCCCCTCGGGAGTGCCGCGCGAGGGGCTGGGCACGGGGGCTGGGCCTGGGTCGCGCCCAGACGCACGCCACCCAGCCATGCCCCCCCGGGCCTGGTTCGTCGCGCGTCTCTCCCCGAGCGGAGCCAAGTTACGAAGGCCGTTTGAGCGTCAAGGGGGACTCCTGAGCATCGCGACTCAGGGGCCTAACTGGTCACGTAGCCCCTCACTCCTTAGTTCAGAAAGGCTAACGGCGGTTGAGGTATGCGCGCGGCTGGGCTCTGCAGACGTAGAACGGTAGATCAACCCACATCACACCTCCCTACTTGCTGTTCGTGCGCCAAGGGGGACTCCTGAGCATCGCGACTCAGGAGCCTAACTTGTCACGTAGCCCCTCACTCCTTGGTCCCGTCCTGGTTTCCGGTCGGGGCTAACGGCGGCTGAGGTATGCGCGGGGCCGGGCTCTGCCGGCGTAGAAAATAAGCAAGTAGGAAGGAAATGCGTAAATTTCAAGGAATTCAAAAGCAAATATTACAGTCCACACTGTTATCTCAATGCCAAACGCAAGTTTAAACGCCTCCCCGAGGCATGATACATGTGCAGGAATTAAAGGCAGGACAGGAGCCACAACGGAGTCACTTGTCGGCGGTGGAGCAGCGCAGAGTGGGTTCGCCTCATGGAGCAGCGGGGTCGGCAGCGCCTTGCTTCGGCTTGGTGCTGAAGGCCCGGAACTTCCCCAGCAGAGCCTCTGCGCGACCCTTCACGGCCTCGGCAGCGGCAGTGGCACGCTCGCCGCTTACTGGCTCCAGCAGGCTGTCGAGGTCGACGCTAGGATCGCGAAGGTAGATGTGGGTGAGGACCCGCGTCAGCGCTGCAGAAGATAGGACACGCGCCTCGGACTCGGCCGTGGGGCCAAGGACAAGGGCGACATCTTCAAGAGTGCGAACCAGGAAGGGAAGCAGCTTGGCGGGGCCGTCCTCGGCGCCAGCCAACGGGCTCTCCAGGCCGCTGTCGTAAAGTGTCCTCAGCGAGGAGCGAGCCTTCGCCTCCATCTCCGTGAAGGCCACGCGGTCCTCGGCAAGAACCTGGGCCTTGTTGTCCAGCTCGACCTTCCTCGCCCCCAACTCCTACTCCAGCGCGCCTAGGCGGTCACGGCGCCTCCTGAGCTTGACCTCCCTCTCCTTGACGGCCGCCTCGCGAGCCTTCACGCCTTCTTCCTGCTCTTGGCGAAGGCGGGCCTCTTTCGCGAGCCGGTCCCGCAGGCCTTGCAGCTCGTCCTCCAGCGCCTTGCATCGACCACGGACATCGACCACCTCCCCCAGGGCTGCGTCACAAGCAGCCTTCGCCTCAAGGACGGCCTGCCTCTCCTCATCGCAAGCCGTCGAGGCCTGGACCAGCGCCGCCCGAATCGAAGCGTCGGAGCGAATCCATCCTGAAGCCAGCTCCAAGCGCCCGGCCACCAAGCGAGGGTCGGCGCCAAGAAGATCCTACCGCAGCTGGTCCAGCTCAGCAGCAGCACGATCCAGAACGGCAGGCGGAGTCAGAGAGACAGCAGTCGGTGGAGTAGGAGGAGAAGGCGGCAGCGCGACCACAGCATCCTGAGGCGGAGCCTGCTGCGCCCCAATGGCTGTAGTGGCGGCAGCAGGCAAAGGCACCTCGGGAGTCACTTGGGCCATGGGGGCTGAGCTTGCCACAGCCGGCTCAGCCAGGCCTCGCGAGGACGACCGGGCAGGAGAAGCCCATGTGTCGCGGTCACCTTCCTTCGCGGGCAGAGGCGCTGCCATGGATGGAACCTCAGGAGCTCCCTTCGGCTTCTTTGCTGCGGGCACCAGCCTGTCCAAGAGATGTGGACGTCAAGCCTCGGCATCAGAACGAGAAATAAAGACAAGAATCAAGCACTTACGGGTCGTCGCCAGTGATCTCAGGCAGCCTCCGGCCAAATTTGAAGCCTGAAAGCCGGCTGGAAGGGTCAACCTTGGGAAGCTCGGGAGTGGAAGGCGCGTCTGCGGTCGGCCTCGGGGCCGGGGCAGACCCGCGGGAGATCAGCCCGGTCCTGTCCTTCTTCAGGATCGGGGGCAAGCTCCCGCCACCCTGCTCGTCATCATCCTCGTCGTCATCGCTCGGAGAGAGGCGAAGAGCGCGGGACCTGCGCCGGGGGAGGGGAGCCCTCGACTCTCCGTCAGTCGCCTCAGAGTCAGGCCCTTTTTCCCGCTCCCCTCCTTCCTCCTCTTCGCTGGAGTCATCGGAGGACACGTCCACCGATTCCCCCGGAGTTTCCATGGGCACGGGCCCGTCCCCGTTGAAGACGGGCATGGACTCCACTACCTACTCCCAGTCGTCGCAGAGGAACAAGGGCGTAGGAGCGCCCTCCAACCTCGCCACATCGCCCCCGACCAGAGATTGGAGGACCGCAGCCAGATCTTCGTCGGCCAAGGCCGCGGGGCTCGGATGGGGCTTCCACATTGGAGGTGAGTACTGCCGAAGCGGAGCCAGCTGGTGCTCCAGGAATTCCCTCAGCAGCGATGCGCCGATCAGCTTCGCCGCCGCCATGTTGGTCGGCCTCAGATCCGCGTCCATCTTCTCCAACAGCAGCTTCGCGCGGGGTCCACGAGCTCCGCTCGACCCCAATCGCTGGAGCTCATGGGTTGCTCCGTGGGCAAGATCAGCCGAGGGTGGATGCGCCCAACGTCTGCCAAGACCCACTTGCTCCTGAAGCCCTCAATCCTTTTCATGGGGTTCGAAATGGCAATGGCGCCACCGTACGCGATGAAGCTCGCACACGTGGAAGCAGGGCCGCGAGAGGTCCGGAGGTAGAAGTAGTGGCGCAGCAAGGCCACTGAGGGCTGCACCCCTACGTGAGCCTCGCAGTAATAGGCGAAGGTTGCCAGGAGAAGGACGGAGTTGGGGTGGAGATGCAGAGCCTGTAGCTTATAATGGCGGAGGACAGAGAAGAAGAACTCGGAGAAGGGAGGCACCAGGCCAGCAGCAATGGCGCTTACAAAGAACGGATAGAAGGTGCTCCCTTGGCCCTCAGGGGTGGCGGAGCCGGCCTTGAACACCTTCGCCCCGTCGATGCCCTGCGCCGCCGCCATCCGGCGCAACCGGGCGAGGCTCGCCTCCGGCACGTTCGGCGAGTCCAGGGCAGACGAGTACCAAGCTCCGGCCGGGGACTGACGAGGCGCCATGGCTTCCTAGGTCACGCGGTCGAAGTAGATCTGGAAATTTTGGAGGAAGGAAGGAGAGGCGCAAGAAAGGGGATCTGAGCAGCAACCGGAGAAAGCAAAAAAGCAAAGCCTAGGCAGATGCCTCTCCTTTATCAACTCACACGGTTGCTGAGGCGCTCACGTCCAATCAACTGCCACGCGGCGCCCAAGGCCGCAGGCTGTTAGGGCCTGCAGCGCTTCGCTCTTGCCCTTTAGCCTTCTTGCATAGCCAAGTCCGGGCGCGCCTTGGGCCCGGGGGCTACTATCAGCGTTCTGGGAACGGGGGTCCCTAGACTAGCCTGCCTGCGGCCTGCGGCGTGGCTCAAAGGGGGGCCCAGCACGGCCTATCTTCATCAACACAGACCCAAGACCCTCGCGAGGGGCCAAGCCTCGCGGGACGGATGACACGGAGCTTCCTCAGGCACGGCCTTATCAGGCTGGCTCGGGAGGAGGCGGAGAGATCAAGGCGGGGTACCTCACGAGGTGCCCCTGACACAAGCCATGACGACCAAGGGTGCCAGGCGGGCGCCAGCCCGCGCAGTGTCCTCCTTTCCTCTTTGGTGCAAAGGGAGCAAGCGCAGGTGAGAGCATCAAGCAAAGGCACCCGTTTCAGTGCAACGAGACCAAGACCAGTCCAACAGCAGGGAGGAAGTCATTGTGGAGCCCAAGCCAGCGTCACCACCAGAGCCTTTGGCAGGCGAGGACCAACTTTAGTCAGGATAAGTGTACCAGATGTTCCCCTTCAAAATGGCCAATTGTTGGCGCCCTTCCCGCTTAATATTTGGGAAGAGGCCCAGGGCCTTTGCCTATAAATAGGACTAGCCACCCACAGGGTAGGGGAATCGAAATCAGAGAGAGGATCAAAATCGAAGAGAGAATCGAGAAGAGAGAGAGAGAAGGGTGACTGAACTCCTCCTAGCAGTTCATCCCCTCAGCCAAGAACAGACCCTTGCGAGGCTGTTCTTCCTTGTATTGCTCATCATCATCAGCCCAAGAGGCAATCCACCACACCACACACTGGAGTAGGGTATTACACCACAACGGTGGCCCGAACCAGTATAAACCCTGTGTCTCTTGTGCTGTTCTTTCCATAGCTTAGATCTTAGCAAGGCGGAGGGGTGCAGGTAGGTAGAAGGCAAAATCTCTGCGCGCACCCCAGTGTTCGAACCTCAAGGGTCTGCCGGAACCCGAAATCCGACAGCGATGGCTCCACGACTAAGTCCTTTCTCTAGGACATTTTCCGTGACAAAACCGCGACAGTTGGCGCCCACCGTGGGGCCATCACACGATGGTTTCAAGTTCTTAGAGAGCCGCTTTGAAGGACTCGAGGGCTACGCTGTGGGCCGGATGACTAAGAGTCGTCGCGGCAAGCTCTACATTGATGATACAGGCTGGGGCCCCGAGGCCGATTCAGTTGAGTACGGGTACCGGGTCCCCTTTGGTGGCATACACGTTTCATCGGCAAGATCGGTGAACCGGGCCCTGAGCCGTACATCTGCACCGACCTCGTCGAAACGGCTCAGCGTGAGCGGTCCACCCGGGTTAAACCGGCCATGAAACGTGCCTTCGTGGGAGTCATCCATGGAGGAAGTTATGAGGATGGATCGGAATCTCGCAGCGAGACCGTCGTTTATTCCGGCGACGAGTCATCAACCGGAGAAACCGAATCTCTATATCAGCTACAAGATGGCTGGATTGGGGTCTGTTCCGACGGCGACAGTATTCCGGAACCCTCTGATCTACCCAATCGAGTTGGAATATTCATGGTCGGCACACAACCAGTGCCTCATTCTTCGACCGCTGCGCCAATAACCTCCGGTTCAGTAGCGGTGACGGCTGCCGGAGCGGGAAGCTCTGCACGCCCGCCGGCTCAAGTTCTATCAGATCTATTTGATGCGTTGGCTGTGCTTATGGCAGAAGCTAATCCGGCGGATCAGGAACTCCACGACGCGGAGATTGCAAAGGTGAAGGAACAGATCACCCAGGCCAAGGCGGACCTGGTAGCTGAGAATGCCAGGATGACCACAGAGCGGGCCGCTTTAGACGCACAAGCCTACAGGCTCATGTTGGACCAGAACGCGTCGCATGAAGTCATGAAGAGGAAGTACCGATCCTGTTTGGCTTCAGTTTTCGAGGCCAAAGACCTTTTCAACACCCCAGGAGTAGGAACCAGTAATCCGCTGGAAGGAAACCAGCCGGAAGCTCCGGGGACCGGTGCGCCAGTTCAGCCCCGTTCGATGAATCCGCCTCGTCAAAACACTGTTATACCTTAGGCTGTTTCAACACCTCCGGGTCACTACTCCAACCCAATGGACAATCTTGTTGCCGCTGCTGCACGGCTGGAGGCCATTCCAATTGAAGGTGACTCGCCGTAGGCGGTAGAGACACGACGGGTCAAAGAGCTTCTTAGGACAGCTTTGGTCCAACAGGAAGCATACTCGTACAGCAACAACCGGATCCACTCGACCCCTCGTCCAAGCCGGAGCTATAGCAGGCGTATGGATGAACCAGCAGTATCACGTAATGAATGACGTGGAGCACCCCGCGGCAACAACCCGGCGGGTGGTGCTGATAACGCTCAGGAAGTGGTGGACCCGGCCCGAGCACGCAGGGAGGCCGAGTTAGCTGCACAGTATCAGGCTCGGCCGCTTACGCCTGTTCGTCCAACTATTTCGATCGAACCCGGTGTTACTTCTAGCTCTTTGGGGTGCCTTGCCTTGTCCCCGCTTTACGCAATGTGCGCCTGTCCAAGGATTTGAAGGGCCCACGCAAGGTACCAAATTACATGGCGGATCAACCCCTAGAGACATAGGTGGAGAGCTATGAGATGGCCATGGAGATGCTTGATGTGGATGATGCGGCATGTGCGAAGTACTTCACCATGATGCTTGAAGGAATGGCCCGCACTTGGTTAAAAAGCTTACCGGCCAACTCTATCAGTTCATGGGCCGAATTACAAGCCCGATTTATCAATAATTTCAAGGATACATGTAAACAGCCTATGTCGATAGTGGACTTAGCTGCCTGTGTCCAGGAGGAAGGAGAATTGACGACTCATTGGGTACGCCGGGTCTCACAAGTGTTGCATTCATCAGACCGCATCAACGCTGACACCGCAGTCTTAATCCTAGAAGGCAACTGCCGGTTTGGGCCCCTAAAGCTGAAGTTGGGACGGATGAAACGCCATTGCACTGACATGGGGACCCTCATGGCTGCTTTGGTAAAGTATGCTGATTCTAATAGTACCAAGGATCCCGAATCTGATGATGACAAGGCAGGGAAGGGAAAGAGGACCATCAACTCCAAAATTTAGCAGTATCACTTGGCAGGCAATGGAGGTGGAGGCAAGCGTAAAGTGGATGGTAACATGGACTTTGTGGCTAATACCAACGCGCAGGACAAGGGCCAGCGATGTAAGGGTAAACCGCCAAATCGCAGTGGGGCACCCAACCCTAACCCGGACCACCTAAATTATCTGCTGAGCCAGCCCTGTCCAAGACATGGGACGAAGGAGGTGCCAGCAAACCACCTTTGGAAGGATTGCTTCATTATGCAGGAGTTCAAGAATTCTAATGCTTTTCCGGTATGATCACGGCTCCGGCGGTGGCTCAGGATCCGGGCCGGGTTATGGTGGAGGAAATTCCGGTTCAGGATTTAATGGTAATCCGGGCGGACATAACAATCAAAAATAATCAGAACAACCAGGGTGGTTACAACCAGTCGCAGCAACAGTCAGGTTACCAGAGCAACCCAAAGCAGTTGAATAGTGGGCAGTACCATGTCTTCACCACTAGCTTGGACAAGCAAGACCGGAAGGTTCAGAGGCGGGCAGTCAACTCTGTTGAACCGGCCATGCCCCGTTATCTACGCTGGTCTGAATAGCCAATCATATGGAGCAGAGAGGATCACCCTCCCCAGGTTGATAATCCGGGTCAGTTGGCTCTAGTGGTGGCGCCTCAGGTGGGAGGTTACAAGTTCACCAAGGTGCTCATGGATGGAGGGAGCAGCATTAATATCTTGTTCTATGAGACCATCCGTCGTATGTGACTAACAGATAAAAATCTCAAAGCGTCCAATACGGTGTTCCACGGTGTGGTACCTGGCAAGTCAGCATATCCTGTTGGTAAGATAGCTCTGGAAGTGGCCTTTGGAGATGATCATGATTCTAGGTCGGAAACATTGACGTTTGAAGTGGTGAAAATCCCAAGTCCATAACACACCCTGTTTGGGCGACCGGCCTACGCCAAGTTTATGGCATGGCCCTGTTATGTGTATTTGCAGCTCAAGATGCCGGGTCACAAAGGGACAATAACGGTTCACGGAAGCCGTATGTAACATCCCAAATTTGCAATTTGGAATGTTATACACTAGATCATCATGCATATCATATTTTCATGCATTTTGGTTGATCCTAGAAATTTCACGCAACTCAAGGACCCACGGAGAGAGTTGGAGATTTCGTTATTTTCATATTTGAGTTCTCTCAAATTTTGGAAAAGAGGATCATTTGATTTATTTATTGCATGTTCAATTATTTTTCCAATATCAAAAATATAAGAGAGGGAATGATATGACTTTCCCAAATTTAGGAAAAATGAAGATCTAATGAATAAATCAAATTTTGGTTTTCGGTGTTTGTTTGCTTTTTATTTGGATAGGGAAAAATGCGCGTTTTCAAAAATTGCATTCTAGGTCCGGAGTAAAGTTCATTTTGTTTGACTCATTTTTAGGAGTCGGGGAAAATTTACATTAGTAATTTTGGAGTTCGTTTAGTTTAGTTTTCTTTTGTTTTTCTGCGCGCGAATCCAGTCAAAAAAAGGACCAAGGCCAGCCGGGCCAAAGGCCCAGCCAGCCGGCCGCCTCCCCAGCCAGCGCGCGCGCCAGGCGCAGCGCCAGGCCGCCGCCTCCCTCGCTCTAGGGACTCTAGGCCGGTTAGCCCCCCCTTTACTTGTTTTGTTTTCCCTCTTTTGCTTGCCCCCTACCCCAAGTAATCCCCCCCACCTATATAAATACACCCCAAACCCCCCCCCCCTCTCCTCACATCAATCCCAAGCCCCTCTCCTCCTTAGCCGCGCCCCACCCCGCGCCCCTCACCCGCCGCCGCCGCCCTATAGCCGCCGTTCGCCGGAGCCTCGCCGAGGTTGTCCCGCGCCGCGTCTCTTTTTCTCCCCTCGGTTCATTTTTTCTTCTAAACCGTTCCGGTTCTTTCTTAACCGTTCCAGTTTTCTTTCGTTCTTTGTTTCGGTTTTCTTTTCCAAAAACCCTAGATCGGTTTTCGTTCTTCTTTCGGACTGTTCGTCTCAACGAACGTGATCACCGATTATTCCCCGGTTAACGACGCCCGTTTGTTTAATCGTTCTTCTTTTTCTTTTCGTCGGATTTATTCCGCGATCGCGATCTCAGATCCGATCTTCGTTCTAGTCTTTCTTCTCGCTCGTTTATCGGAATCAGGTGATTCAAGCGCCTGGAGTTTCGTTTCGAAACCGCCGTTCCGTCTAATCAACTTGAACAAGTTTTGCCCCGGTAAAAATTTGACCTAGTTTCAACTTGCTAGAACCAAGTTGTTTTCTTCCGCCATTTGTTTTCCGTTTCTTTGTTCGGTTCGTTCTTTCTTTGCAACCGGAGTTCTTAAGTTGAACTTTCTGGTTCGTTCTCTTGTTCGAGTTTTACCTGTGCATTAGATGAGTACTTATTGTATGCTTGTTGTTTGTCTGTGATAGATTACCCGGATTGCGCCGCTTGTTACTTCGAACCCCTAGGTCTCGCGGATCATCAGCAAGGCAAGTAACACTTTGATCATACCTTTTCTACAACCCATCTTTTATTGCATTAGATCAATCCTCTCACATTGCATGATTAGGATCTAATTAAATTGTGGGATGGGAAGTAGATGAGGTAGTACCTATTACCTGTATTATTATGAAACCTTTGGGAGTTACTTCTACGTTTGCTTATTATGCCAAGCTATGCTAGTAGACGTGGATTGGGTGAGTGATATCCATGACAGATGTGAGTTGATAATTTTTAATGGTTTATCTAAGGTGGCCACTTAAACACACATCTGGGTGGATTGAGGCACCTGATGTCTATCAGGACTTGCCTGTTTTATTTTGGACCACCACCCAGGCTCAAAGGGATCATAAGATAATTCATGCTAGAAACTTCCGTGTGCAGCCACATGCTACTATGGGCTCTGGCATAGTTGACTAAGTTGTGCGAACTCTTACGGGGTGGACTAGCAGATGTAGGGGTTGTAGGTGGTACGGTCTACCCCACACGTAAGGTGCTAGCGCTTCTGAAAGACTGTGTCTCGGTCATCCGTTTCTCAAACACCATGTAGTGCGAGAAAACAAACGGAGGCGATCGAGTCATGTGGGGAAAAGTGCGCAAACCTCTGCAGAGTGTACAAACTAATCATGATTAGCCGTGTCCCCGGTTATGGACAACTTGAGTATCTAGTACTTGAATATCATGTGAATCTCATCACGTTACTTATAATTAATGTTGTTGGGTTTTAATTGTTCACTTAATTGGGATCGGAATGCTGTCAACCATTCTTGATGTTTAACAACTACCATGATAGTTAAATAAATTTATTCCTTTGCAGTAGGGAAAAACTGGCTTTACGCAAAACTGTAACCATAGAGCTTTCCACCAGCCATATATTCATGTAGTATAGCTGTTTCATTCCGTTACTCTCTATGTGTTACATTGCCAGCATATTCCATGTGCTGACCCATTTTCGGGCTGCAACTTCTCATGTTGCAGACTTTTCAGACGACGAGTAAGGTGCTTTTAGGTCGTGGTTCTATACTCAGTGATGCCGTTGGAGTTGATGGACCCATTTATCTTCCGAGTCTTCCGCTGTTATCATTATTAGATGGCCTTAAGCCATTTTTATTGTAATAAGTTCTCTTTGAGACAACGATGTAATAAGTGTGTGATTGCCACTCTGCTATAAATCCTTCGATGTACTGTATGGTGTCAGCATTACTGATCCAGGGATGACACTGGAGCACAGAGCACTTGATCCATTCGGGTTGGGTCGCCACAGAGATGGTATGAGAGCACACGCTCACTGTAGGACACGACCACTAAGTTAAAGCCATAGATCACCATTCTCTTCTCATTTTCTAACTCCTCATCTTTTCTACTCTTTTAGGATGACGAACGCGAAGATGAAGTACGCTCAACCGGATGAAGGCACACCATTTGGATTTCACCTGAAGGAAGTCACCAAGTACCTGAACATTGGATTACCAAGCTTCACGGGAACCTTCAACGCCACTCTGCCTGAAGAGGAGCGCTGGAAGATTCAAGCTCACGTTCCGGGAAGGACATTCGCGCCAATTACGAAGCCCATAGATAGTGTTTTCAATGCACCAACCTGGAGTCTAGGAAGGAGCATGGCAGCTCATATCACCATAGGACGCATTGGAGAAGTTTATCAAGAAGACCTCAAGGACACTATCTACCAGATTTGCGGACGCCGAGACGAACAATGGGAGTTAGTCAGCACCAAGAAGGATAGATCCATTTCATCTTTCATCTAGGAGTTAAACCAGCACATTCGACGCCATGAGAACCAGATGTGCAATGATATAATAGAGTTGAAGAATGCGAAGGCAAGGATCATCGAGCTAGAAGGAGAACTGAAGTCTACACGCAAGGACTACATGGACGAGATCGTAGCTCTAGCAAGACACAATGGCGACCTTAAGCAGGAGATTGAAGAACTCAAGAGGAAGTTAGCATCCAAGGAGGAAGACGAGTACATCGCATGTCCGGACAACTACATCATCATCGACGACACCGATTCGGATCCAAGTGAACCCGACTTTGAAGACGAAGCTGGAGCAGATATCATGGAGTCTTCCACCGGTTCAAATTTCTAGATGACCACCAGATAGTAGTAGTATTCCCCCATGTAAACATCATAGTCGAGCACTTTTGCGATAGTTTTAGACCGATTGTAAGCCCTTGTTTGATTGAATGAAGTGATTTTGTGTGCATTTGCTCATGTGCATTGGGGTAGTGTTTTCCCTTTAGACCCCACTCTATTCTTAATTCTCGTCTTTTCTAAACCCTCAAATGCCTCCGAGACGTGACAATGGATTCCCACCGGAGCTCACTCAGTTGATCCAGTAGCAGAATCAATTGATGCAGATGTTAGTCCAGAACCAGCAGAACAACAACAACAACCCACCACCACCACCTGTTGACCACTTAGCCCGTTTCCTTAGGTTGAACCCGCCGGTGTTTTCCAGTAGCACCGAGCCAATAGTAGCAGACGATTGGCTCCGCAAGATAGGAAGGGAGTTGACCACTGCAGGATGCACAGATGGTGAGAAAGTGAAGTTTGCCGCTCACCAGCTTGACGGACCCGCGGCAGCATGGTGGGAGAACTTCACAGCCACTTACCCAGTTGACACTGTCACATGGGATCAGTTTCAGCAAGCTTTCCGCACTGCCCATGTTTCAGCAGGAGCTATGGCCATGAAGAAGCGTGAGTTTCGCAACTTACGCCAAGGAGGAAGGACAGTTGGCCAGTACGTTGACGATTTCAGCAAGTTAGCACGATATGCCCCAGATGACGTTGCTACGGATGCAGCTAAGCAGGAGAAGTTTCTGGAAGGACTGAATGATGAACTAAGCATGAAGTTGATGGTAGAGAGTTTCAACAACTACCAGGAGTTGGTAGATCGTGCCATCATGATTGAAGGAAAGCAACAGCAGATTGAGAACCGTATGAGGAAGTATGGATAGGGGAAGTATAACTCTGGAGCCCAGCAGAAGCCCCGTTTTGCCCCTAAACCAGGATTTCAGTTTCAGCATACCCATGGAGGAGGTAGTACACACAACCATAATGGCCGCAAGAATGGTAATGGGAATGGAGGAAGCAACGGCCAGAATCGGACCACCCCATCGACCCCAACCAAGAGAGATCTGAGTCAAGTCACTTGTTTCAAGTGTTCCAAGACTGGACATTATGCCAATGAATGTCCCGAAGGCCAGAATGGAAATGGCAATGGAAGCTCTGGGAAGAAGCCGAACCCTTTCAATAGGGGACAGGTGAACCACGTTAATTTGGAGGAGGTTGAAGATCATCCTGATGCAGTAATCGGTAAGTTTTTGGTTAAGTCATTTACTGCACTCGTTCTTTTTGATACTGGTGCATCGCATTCATACATATCAAGGGGATTTGTGGATAAATATAACCTGCCAACCCAAGCCCTTAGGTCACCCATGTTAGTAAGCTCACCAGGAGCGGAGTATATGGCTAGACGATGGTGTGATCGGTTACCATTAAGGATTGGTAACTATGTGTTTCCCTCAGACCTATTAGTATTGGCATCTCAAGGATTGGATGTGATATTAGGCATGGATTGGTTATCGAAGTATGAAGGGAACATTGAATGTGCTAGTAAGTCAATTTTGCTTACCACACCAGAAGGAAGAAGGATCAAGTATGTATCCCGGCATGTGCCAAACAGGACACAAGTAAACTGCCTAACAGGAGTTGAAGAAACGCTTGGTTACCTCACCAGTATTGATTTTGCCAGATCAGACCAAGGATTATGAGGTGTATTGTGACGCTTCACGTCGAGGACTTGGAGCAGTGCTTATGCAGGCAGGGAGAGTTGTTTCGTATGCTTCACGGCAACTGAAGCCTCATGAGTTGAATTATGCCACGCATGATTTGGAGTTAGCAGCCGTAGTGCATGCATTGAAAACGTGGAGACATTTCCTCATTGGAAATCATTGTGAGGTGTACACGGATCACAAGAGTTTGAAGTACATTTTCACGCAGAAGGAGTTGAACCTCAGACAAAGGAGATGGTTGGAGCTCATCAAGGATTATGATATGAGATTGCATTACCTTCCCAGAAAAGCTAATGTAGTAGCTGACGCATTGAGCCGTAAGAGCCATGTCAATACTCTAATGACGGAGAAAATACCAAAGGAGTTAGCAAAAAACCTTCGTGAGCTATGTTTGGAAATAGTTCCGAGAGGCTATGTAGCAACATTGGAGATTCAGTCAACATTGATGTATAAAATCATAGAAGCTCAGAAATCTGACAAGGAGATTGCTTCTATAAAAGAGAGAATGAGCAAAGGAAAAGCAAAGGGATTTCGTGAGGATGAGCACGATACCCTATGGTTTGAGGACCATGTTTATGTGCCAAATGACCCAGGGATCAGGAAGTTGATTTTGCATGAGGCACATGATTCACCGTATTCGATTCACCCATGGAATACCAAGATGTATTTGGATTTGAAGGAAACATTCTGGTGGACCGGAATGAAGAAGGATATTGCAGCATATGTAGCAGTTTGTGACGTATGTCAGAGAGTAAAGGCAGAGCATCAGAAGCCAGCAGGATTGTTACAACCATTGCCGATACCCGAATGGAAGTGGGATAAGATAGGCATGGATTTTATCACAGGACTACCTAGGACGAAAGCAGGCTATGACTCGATATGGGTAGTAGTTGATCGTTTGACGAAGGTAGCACATTTCATTCCAGTTAAGACTACTTACACCAGTGCTAAGTTGGCAAAGATATACATGACTAGGATCATTTGTTTGCATGGAGTTCCGAGGAGTATCGTATCAGATAGAGGAACTCAATTTACCTCAAAGTTTTGGAATCAGTTGCATGAAACTTTAGGAACCAGACTAGAGTTCAGCACAACTTTTGATCCACAGACAGATGGACAGACCAAGAGAGTCAATCAGATTTTGGAAGATATGCTGAGAGCTTGTGCACTAGACTATGGATCTAGTTGGGACGATAACTTGCCGTATGCGGAGTTTTCTTATAACAACAGTTACCAAAACCAGTTTGAAGATGGCACCTTTCGAAGCTTTATACGGAAGGAGGTGCAGGACACCGTTGTCATGGGACGAAGTTGGAGACCGTCAATTCTTTGGTCCAGATTTGATTAAGGAGTCTGAACGGAAAGTTAAGCTGATTCGCGATAGGCTCAAGGTAGCCCAATCCAGGCAGAAGAGCTACGCAGATTCTAAACGCAAGAAGACAGTTTACGAAACCGGAGACAGAGTTTACCTTCGAGTATCCCCACTTCGAGGAGTTAAGCGCTTTGGAGTTAAGGGAAATTTAGTACCGCGTTTCGTTGGACCGTACAAGATCTTGCAACGTATGGGAGAAGTCGCTTATAAGTTGGAATTACCAGAGGAGCTGTCAGGAGTTCATGATGTATTCCATGTTTCTCAGCTGAAGAAATGTCACGCCGAGATGGCGGAGGTACCGCTAAGAGATACCGTGCCACTCGAAGCGATTCAGTTGAAGGACGACTTAACATATGAGGAAAAGCCCGTCAAGATTCTCGATTATGCCAGCAGAGTTACCCGCAGCAAAGTTATCAAGTTTTGCAAAGTTCAGTGGAACCACCACTCAGAGGATGAAGCCACCTGGGAAAGAGAAGAAGATTGCTCAAGGACCACCCACACCTATTTTCTAGCCAACCCGAATCTCGAGGGCGAGATTCATCTTAAGGGGGGTAGGTTTATAACATCCCAAATTTGCAATTTGCAATGTTATACACTAGATCATCATGCATATCATATTTTCATGCATTTTGGTTGATCCTAGAAATTTCACGCAACTCAAGGACCCACGGAGAGAGTTGGAGATTTCGTTATTTTCATATTTGAGTTCTCTCAAATTTTGGAAAAGAGGATCATTTGATTTATTTATTGCATGTTCAATTATTTTTCCAATATCAAAAATATAAGAGAGGGAATGATATGACTTTCCCAAATTTAGGAAAAATGAAGATCTAATGAATAAATCAAATTTTGGTTTTCGGTGTTTGTTTGCTTTTTATTTGGATAGGGAAAAATGCGCGTTTTCAAAAATTGCATTCTCGGTCCGGAGTAAAGTTCATTTTGTTCGACTCATTTTTAGGAGTCGGGGAAAATTTACTTTAGTAATTTTGGAGTTCGTTTAGTTTAGTTTTCTTTTGTTTTTCTGCGCACGAATCCAGTCAAAAAAAGGACCAAGGCCAGCCGGGCCAAAGGCCCATCCAGCCGGCCGCCTCCCCAGCCAGCGCGCGCGCCAGGCGCAGCGCCAGGCCGCCGCCTCCCTCGCTCTAGGCCGAGTCCCAGAGGGAATCTAGGCCGGTTAGCCCCCCCTTTCCTTGTTTTGTTTTCCCTCTTTTGCTTGCCCCTACCCCAAGTAACCCCCCCACCTATATAAATACACCCCAAACCCCCCCTCTCCTCACATCAATCCCAAGCCCATCTCTTCCTTAGCCGCGCCCCACCCCGCGCCCCTCACCCGCCGCCGCCGCCCTATAGCCGCCGCCGCCCTATAGCCGCCGTTCGCCGGAGCCTCGCCGAGGTTGTCCCGCGCTGCGTCTCTTTTTCTCCCCTCGGTTCAGTTTTTCTTCTAAACCGTTCCGGTTTTCTTTCGTTCTATGTTTCGGTTTTCTTTTCCAAAAACCCTAGATCGGTTTTCGTTCTTCTTTCAGACCGTTCGTCTCAACGAACGTGATCACCGATTATTCCCCGGTTAACGACGCCCGTTCGTTTAATCGTTCTTCTTTTTCTTTTCGTCGGATTTATTCCGTGATCGCGATCTCAGATCCGATCTTCGTTCTAGTCTTTCTTCTCGCTCGTTTATCAGAATCAGGTGATTCAAGCGCCTGGAGTTTCGTTTCGAAACCGCCGTTCTGTCTAATCAACTTGAACAAGTTTTGCCCCGGTAAAAATTTAACCTAGTTTCAACTTGCTAGAACCGAGTTGTTTTCTTCCGCCGTTTGTTTTCCGTTTCTTTGTTCGGTTTGTTCTTTCTTTGCAACCGGAGTTCTTAAGTTGAACTTTCTGGTTTGTTCTCTTGTTCGAGTTTTACCTGTGCATTAGATGAGTACTTATTGTATGCTTGTTGTTTGTCTGTGATAGATTACCCGGATTGCGCCGCTTGTTACTTCGAAACCCTAGGTCTCGCGGATCATCAGCAAGGCAAGTAACACTTTGATCATACCTTTTCTACAACCCATGTTTTATTGCATTAGATCAATCCTCTCACATTGCATGATTAGGATCTAATTAAATTGTGGGATGGGAAGTAGATGAGGTAGTACCTATTACCTGTATTATTATGAAACCTTTGGGAGTTACTTCTACATTTTCTTATTATGCCAAGCTATGCTAGTAGACGTGGATTGGGTGAGTGATATCCATGACAGATGTGAGTTGATAATTTTTAATGGTTTATCTAAGGTGGCCACTTAAACACACATCTGGGTGGATTGAGGCACCTGATGTCTATCAGGACTTGCCTGTTTTATTTTGGACCGCCACCCAGGCTCAAAGGGATCATAAGATAATTCATGCTAGAAACTTCCGTGTGCAGCCACATGCTACTATGGGCTCTGGCATAGTTGACTAAGTTGTGCGAACTCTTACGGGGTGGACTAGCAGATGTAGGGGTTGTAGGTGGTACGGTCTACCCCACACGTAAGGTGCTAGCGCTTCTGAAAGACTGTGTCTCGGTCATCCGTTTCTCAAACACCATGTAGTGCGAGAAAACAAACGGAGGCGATCGAGTCATGTGGGGAAAAGTGCGCAAACCTCTGCAGAGTGTACAAACTAATCATGATTAGCCGTGTCCCCGGTTATGGACAACTTGAGTATCTAGCACTTGAATATCATGTGAATCTCATCACGTTACTTATAATTAATGTTGTTGGGTTTTAATTGTTCACTTAATTGGGATCGGAATGCTGTCAACCATTCTCGATGTTTAACAACTACCATGATAGTTAAATAAATTTATTCCTTTGCAGTAGGGAAAAACTGGCTTTACGCAAAACTGTAACCATAGAGCTTTCCACCAGCCATATATTCATGTAGTATAGCTGTTTCATTCCGTTACTCTCTATGTGTTACATTGCCAGCATATTCCATGTGTTGACCCGTTTTCGGGCTGCAACTTCTCATGTTGCAGACTTTTCAAACGACGAGTAAGGTGCTTTTAGGTCGTGGTTCTATACTCAATGATGCCGTTGGAGTTGATGGACCCATTTATCTTCCGAGTCTTCCGCTGTTATCGGTATTAGATGGCCTTAAGCCATTTTTATTGTAATAAGTTCTCTTTGAGACAACGATGTAATAAGTGTGTGATTGCCACTCTGCTATAAATCCTTCGATGTACTGTGTGGTGTCAGCATTACTAATCCAGGGATGACACCGGAGCACAGAGCACTTGATCCATTCGGGTCGGGTCGCTACACCGTAAAATCGCGTTGGAGTGCGAGGAAGGAGATGCGGCCTACGCAGATCCAGTTTGTGCCACCGAGGAGCTGAAGTATTATAAGGACAATGTTGATCCGGCGGACATGACTCCATTAAAGAAGCCAACTACGGAGCATGATCCGGCCCTGAAGTTCAAATCGGCAGCTGAAACTAAGCTTGTTGACTTCGTGCCTGGCGATTCGTCCAATCAGTTCAGCATCAGTGCCAACTTGGATCCGAAATAGGAAAGCGCGCTCATCGAGTTCATCCGTGAGAATCGGGACATTTTTGCATGGAAGCCCTCTGACATGCCAGGTGTACCGAGGCAACTCGCTGAGCACACCCTTAATGTGGATCCTAAATACAAACCGGTGAAACAGTTCCTCCGTCGGTTCAACAAAGAAAGACGCAAGGCGATTGGAGAAGAGGTAGCCAGGCTCTTAGCAGCTGGCTTTATTGTTGAAGTTTTTCACCCTAAGTGGCTTGCCAATCCAGTGCTGGTCCTTAAGAAAAATGGCACCTGGCACATGTGTGTGGATTACATAGATCTTAATAAGGCTTGTCCAGCAGATCCTTTTGCCCTCCCTCGTATTGATCAAATTATTGATGCTACGGCGGGTTGCGAGCGTTTAAGTTTCTTGGATGCATATTCTGGCTATCATCAGATCAAAATGGCAGTTAAGGACCAGGAGAAGACGGCATTCATAACTCCCTTTGGAGCCTTCTGCTATGTGTCTATGCCCTTTGGGCTCAAGAGTGCCCAGGCAACTTATCAACGGTGTGTACAAAATTGTCTTCACAAGCAGATTGGCCGTAATGTACATGCTTACGTGGATGATATCATGGTTAAGTCCAGGGAAAAGGAGACTCTGGTTGACGATTTGAAGGAAACCTTTGACAACCTGAGGACGTACAAGATGATGCTTAATCCGGCCAAGTGTGTCTTTGGTGTACCAGCAGGCAAGTTATTGGGTTTTCTGGTGTCCAACAGGGGAATTGAGGCTAATCCGGAGAAGATCACAGCCATCACCTCCCTGGCTAAACCGAAGTGTATCAATGATGTTCAACGCCTGGCAGGCCGGATTGCCGCGTTAAGCCGGTTTATCAGCCGCCTTGGTGAGAAGGCAATCCCCTTGTATCAGATGTTGAAGAAGACGGATCAGTTCGTCTGGAGTTCTGCTGCTGATGAAGCATTTGAGGACTTAAAGCGGCAATTGGCTAATCCGCCTGTGCTCGCTGCTCCCATTGACAAGGAGCCGTTACTGCTATATGTTGCTGCTAATGCTCGTGCGGTCAGCGTGGCTATTGTGGTGGAGCGAAAGGAGGCAGGTAAGGAGCATCCGGTTCAACGTCCGGTCTATTATATCAGCGAGGTACTCATTGAGTCCAAGCAAAGGTATCCGCATTGGCAGAAGCTGGTGTATGGAGTTTTTATGGCAAGCCGGAAGCTTAAGCAATACTTCCAAGGGCACCCAATTACGGTGGTCAGTTATGCTCCTTTGGGGGATATCATCCAGAACCGGGAAGCGACTGGCCGGATTGCCAAGTGGGCTATAGAGCTTGGGCCGCACGGATTGAAGTATGTGCCTTGGACGGCGGTTAAGTCTCAAGCACTTGTTGATTTCATCAATGATTGGACGGAACTGCAAGCACCTGAAGAAAAGCCAGATCACACATATTGGACCATCCATTTTGACGGATCCAGGCAATTGGAAGGCTCGGGGGCTGGAGTCGTATTAACTTCCCCATGAGGTGATAAGTTTTGTTACGTTCTCCGCTTAATGTTCCCTTGTACTAACAATGCAGCTGAGTATGAAGCCTTGCTCCATGGTCTCCGGATGGCTAAGGAGATGAACCGGCTTAACAGCTGAGCCGGTTTATCAGCCGCCTTGGTGAGAAGGCAATCCCCTTGGTATGAATCCTCGAGTTAAGTGCTTCGGTGACTCGGACCTTGTGGCTCAACAAGTATCTGGCACTTGGGACTCCGAGGACCCACTCATGGAAGCATATCGTCGTGAGGTGGATATTGTTGCAGGTCACTTTAAAGGCTATCAGGTGGACCACGTGGACCGACGGAAGAATGAAGCGGCGGACGCTTTAAGCCGGCTGGGCTCTCAGCGCAAACCGGTCCCGCCCAATGTTTTTCTGGATGTGCTGCACAACCCGTCGGTCAAGCTCCCTGGTGAAGCGGATTTAGCTATTCCTGATCTGGAGGCTCAATTGGTGGCAGCTCTTCATGTCATTCCGGATTGGACGCTTCCTTACCTAGCGTACATGAACCGGGGCGAGTTACCAGAGGATGAGACTCTGGCCCAACAGATAGTCCGGCGGTCCAAGTCCATGACTATTGTCAATGGCGAGTTGCATCATTGCAGTGTATCAGGGGCGTTTCAACGCTGTGTGTCTCCTGAAGAAGGCTGTGAAATTTTGCGTGAGATCCACGAAGGAGATTGTGGTCACCATGCCGGTTCAAAATCTTTGGTAGCTAAAGCGTTTCGCCATGGCTTCTATTGGTTAACTGCTCATGCTGATGCGGAGGATCTGGTCATACGATGTGACGGTTGTCAAAAGTTTTCAAGACGTGCTCATGTGCCGGCTCAAGAATTGAGAATGATTCCAATTACTTGGCCGTTTGCGACTTGGGGGCTGGATATGGTTGGGCCTTTCAAAAGGTCCAAAGATAAGAAGACTCACCTCCTGGTGGTGGTTGACAAGTTTACAAAGTGGGTGGAGGCAGAACCTGTTAGCAAGTGTGATGCAGCCACAGCGGTTCAGTTCATCAAAAAAGTGATTTTCCGGTTTGGCTTTCCACACAGTATCATCACAGATAGTGGTACCAATTTGTCCAAGGGTGCCATGAAGGAGTTCTGCGAACGAGAGCACATCCGACTTGGCGTTTCATCAGTAGCACACCCACAGTCCAATGGTCAAGCAGAAAGGGCTAATCAGGAGATCTTGAGAGGCATCAAGCCCCGGCTTATGGTTCCTTTGCAGAGAAAGCCGGGTTGTTGGGTAGAAGAGTTACCATATGTGTTATGGAGCATCAATAGTACACCAAACAGATCAACAGGATACACGCCGTTCTTCATGGTCTACGGAGCGGAGGCGGTTCTCCCAAGTGATATCCGTCATGACTCACCTCGTGTGGCGGCTTATGTTGAAGCGGACAACGAGATAGCACGGCAAGACGCTTTGGACCTGTTGGATGAAGAACGTGACATAGCAGCCGCCCGCTCGGCGATTTACCAATAGGATCTTCGTCGTTATCACAGTCGCCGAGTCAGAACCAGAGCCTTTCAGGAAGGAGATTTGGTGCTTCGGCTCATCCAAGACCAGACTGATATGCATAAGCTATCCCCACCTTGGGAGGGACCTTTCGTGGTCAGCAAGAATCTGCACAATGGGTCATACTATCTGATCGATATTCGAGAGCATAAAGACTCACGTACATCAGAAGAGGAGACCAACAGGCCGTGGAATATAGCTCATCTCCGGCCTTACTATACCTGAGCCATTGGCTCTACTTATGTACATATTACGACGATGTATATATTATGATTAAATATAATAAACGGAACCTCAGCTAAAGCGGGGTATCTGTTCTTTTACATCATGTGTGGTTACACGGAGTTGTTCTAAAGCGGCCTTCGGTTTACCCCTTGAGTTAGCTTTTCAAAGCATCATGTTATATCACTTGGGGGCTTGGTCGTGTCCAAACCAATGCAACACCTCTTGATAGGCGAGAGCCACCAGATCACTTGGGGACTTGGTCACGTCTGAACCAGTCACGCCTCTTGATCGGCCTAAGGCCACAGAATCACTTGGGGGCTTGGTCGAACCCGAACCATTGCCACGCCTCTTGATCGGCATAAATGCCACAGTGTCATTTGGGGACCTGGCTGACTTGAACCATAGCTACACCTATCGGGAGCTTGGTCGTGTCCGACCATGGTAACACCATCTGATTGGCTCAAATAAGCCTCTTTTTTGCAAACGGTTTTTATCATTGCCTTTGCTTCACAACCTTCTTTGATAGATATTTCTTTCTTTTTGTTGCGTTTTTCAAACCGACAAAGTTTTAAACCGGTTCAAACTGTCAATTGATGGAACATGGTCCATTTTTGATCCGGAGACTATTTGCCCGGTTTGATTTTTTTGTTAACATCCTATTATGGAGTAACACGATGTTTTATTATAACCCGGCACGATTTACTTGGTAAACCGGCATTATATATATACAGGAGCTGTTATCTCCTCCAACAGTGTGGGTTTATGAAACCTCCGCTTCAAGATTGGATAAGCCAACTTCATGCCCAACGATGGCAGGTATTATGTATCTCAAAGATTTGATCATATGCTTAAGTTTCAGATATTTTGATTTTATATATGCAGACATCATACTCCGCCTGACGGTACAACCACGGCGGCACTTTAAGATTTTTTATGTTGCAGAAAATACTTTGGAAAGTTCATCACCCAAAGAAAGCACAAGTTGCAGTGGTTATGCACGAAGGCATATTAAGATCAAGAGTATCAGCTAGCCTATTACAAGGCAACACGGTGCCCAAAATAAGATCATTGTTTTTTCAAAGGAGAAGCAGTTTAAACCGGCTTCCGGTTCAAGCTTGGTCACCAGCCTGGCCTAATGGTTGTGGTTCATCCCGCGCCGCTTCAACTTCAGTTTCTCTACCCAGCGGCTGGAAATCAACAGTTGTCCAGTCGATTCCCATTAATGCTCGAAAGACGGCTTCATCACGGATCAGCAATGATGGTTCAATATCGGGAGCGTAAGTATGCTTACGAATTGGAGGGATAAGATTTTCTGCTTCATGAGTTGGTGCAGCTACTTGCTTGTTTTGATTGTCATAATGGGCTTGATAGTGAGACAAGTCTGCTTCTTCAACCAATTGACAAGCTAGCGGACGCACCTCCCGGTTTATTGCTCGCAGATCCGCTTCACTAAACTCTGACCCGTCTTCCTTAAGATGGGATAGCCTTGAGCCGCTTCAATAGGATCAAAATCCGGCACCCAAGCTTTTGCCCGGATAAAGGCATTGATCACACCGGTTCGAGCAGCAGATTTCTTCAGCTCTTCAACCCGGGCAGGAAGCACCGACGGTTTCTTCAGAGTGTCCTGAATCAAAGTGGGCGCCGGATTGTTGTGGGATGCAGTACAGATGATCTGCTGTGCACCAGTGTACAGTTGTTCGATCAACGTGTAGGCGGCTTTCAATTTCTTCCGCACATCCGACCCCAAGTGGCCAATGCGTGTCCCTGAAATATCACAAAGGGTTAACAAACCGATAGCTCTGTAAGACGGCTGACTCAATTCAGAAATCAACCCGGCTTACCAAAGATAGCAGCGGTCATGGCATGCACGTGCCACTTTATGCTGGCCAATTCGTCCACCAACGGTTTTAGTGCAGCCTCAACGTCTTCTGCTCGTTTGGTTAAAGCAGATTTTTTAGTAGCCCAATCCGCCCGCTCCTTCTTGAAATCCTTCTTAAGCTGTTCCATGACGCTTAAGGCGCTGGTCAACTCCTCTTTTGCTTTTGAGGTTTCAGTCTGTTGGCACTTCAGATTTTCTTGGAGATCGGCGATTTGGGTCTCTTTTGTCTTCAGCTCAGCCTGCATACAGACAGTTATATGATTCAGCAAGCAGTGCAAGAATTGAAGCACCAACCACATAACACGTTATGCACTTGGCACTTGGGGTCTAATGCCTATTTGATCTTCATATTTTACTTGATTATAAAGTCCCAAGATCAATACAAGTATTCAACTTGGCACTTGGGGGCTAATGGCTATTTGCTCTAATATATTCTGATGCGGCGATCTCAATTACTTAAAGTCCCGGTTTAACTACACTAAGTTGAACCGGCCCTTGGGGGCTACATCAACGAGTTCCGAAGCATGGGGATTTATATTAACAAGTCCCGGTTTGGATGCAGATTCTAAACAGGCCCGTGGGGGCCAGGAGAGTTAACAAGATTGAAATATCCACATAGGAAAAAGCACAGGGAAGTTACCTCAAATTTCTCTTTCATCATATTAACCAGACCAGCTTCATAGTCACGGCTGGTGTATAGCCGGTTCAGATAGCCGGAATGGAGATCTTGGGCATTCAAAGCGGCATAAGTTGTCAAACCGGCATTCCATTTTCCCTTGCCAATGGCAGCAAATTCTTCCTTGCTAGTATGTCTGGATAAAGCAACGGGATTGCCTGGCTCTGTGCGACCAATGCCAGTAATGACAACCTCATCATCCTTGGCATCGCCGGTTTGCACGGGGGCCGTTGGTTTATCAGTAGGCTTTGATGGATTGGTGGATTTCTCAATCCGGATGGGGCTTGTGGGCTGGTTGACAGGACTTGAGGTATCAATAGGCCTTTCTTCAGCAATAAGATCGTCATCTCGCTGTGGTGGATCATTGGGTATATCTTCAGGAATAGCCGCTTCAAGATCTGGTGTTTTGCTCGGTTCAGGGACGGCATCCTCCTCGGCCGCTTTATCCAGGCGAGCCTTCTTTCTTGGCCTAGGCTTGGCCCTGAAAAGAATAACAAAGTCAAATACAGCGTATGTTCCAAGGTGATGTACCGGAAATATTATGATAAGTATAGCTTACCCAAGCACCGTTTTGAGCGGTGGCAGCTCAGTAGCCGATGACTCGCCAAAGGATGAGTGGGAAGTAACCTGATAATCGGAGTCATATGGATTAAGAGGTTGACAAAAACAGCCCGCTTTAGGACAAGCACTGACAAGCAAATTAGAGACCTCTAAACGGCGTTTCCGAACCGGACTGTTCAGTAAACTGGCGGAGGTAACTACCTGGCCGCTGTGCCGGGTTGTGCGGCGAGCTTCGTGCTGTTGGGTCTTCATAAGAAATTTGGGATCCAAGTAAGCAAGAGGATGAGAAAATTTAACTTTCCGGTTTGCCTGACGGATTTTTAGTGAAGGCAAAGGTTCTGAATCGGAAGAGAGAATAATTACCTCTGCAGCATCAGCATGGCTGGCTTCGGCATCATCCTGACAAATATCATCATCAATAAGACGCATGAAAAATAAGCCAAGTGAGTCAAGCTCTACCTCAAGGTCCGGATTATCCACATCATCATCAGGGGCCGGGTCAGAAGATGCAGTATTTTTCTTCTTGTGAGCAGGCCGTTTCACGACTTTAGTCTTTGGCCGGGTTGGTCGCTCCGGTTTGTCTGGTTTTTCTGGCTTCTCCTGGGGAAGTTTCTTGCTCCAAAACGGACCATTACCCTATTTAAACAGACATTGATATAAACAATGACCAGATATATCAATAGCAGGTTCAGTAAAAAGAAAAAAATCAAATTCTTACAGCCGGCGGTTTGTTGGTGGCACAGAAGGGAAGCAGGCCGGTTCGAGCACAGACGTGTTCTGGTTCATTCAGCATTTTATTCACAGCCTCTATGATTTCTTCATCGGTAAGCTGGATGTTAGCATGTCGCAGTGGGTCATCAACACTGCCAGTATACTCGCACATCAAACCGGAGCGCTGACTAAGGGGCAGTATGCTCCACGATATCCAACAGCGAGTGAGATCAACTCCTGTTAAACCATTGGCCATGAAGGCTCTGAGCTTGGACAGTTGAGGAGCGTATTTGCTTCTCTCCTTGGCAGTCAACCTTTGCGGAAAGGGGTGTGTATTGCTAAGCCGCTCCGGACGAAAGCCAGACAAAGGATTTTCACCAGTAGGGGAGGTGTCTTTGCAATAGAACCATGTTTGATTCCATTCTTTGGGGTGGTTGTGCAGCTTGGCATGAGGGTATGTGACCTCTTTCCTTTTCTGAATCGCCACACCGCCCAATTCCGTATTGGAACTGTCAGAAAACTCAGTACGGCGGTTTAGATGGAAACAGTCTCTGAACAACTCCACTGTGGGCTCCTCTTGAAAGAACACCTCACAGAGCACTTGGAAGTGACACATGTTTGTAACAAAGTTGGGACCAGTGTCTTGTGGGTGGAGTTGAAAATCGGCTAAAACGTCCCGGTAAAATTTAGAACCGGGCGGCTTAAAGCCCCGGGCTAAGTGATCTACAAAAACGACGACCTCTCCTTCTTGAGGTGTGGGACGGCATTCTTTGCCAGGGGCTCTCCAATGGATGGTGTTTTTGCTGCCTAAAGCGCAGATCAGGACTAAATTGTTCAGTTGAGTCTCTATGACGCGAGAAGGAACCCAGTTGCACTCATATACTTGCTTGGCCATGATGAAATCTACAAGATAGGTAATTCCGGTTCAAGAATGCATTGATTAAAGTGCACTGGTATGTACAATATTAAACCGGAGACAGCTCTATCTAAACCAGAGTTTTATGAAGCAACAACATCTGGCGGTTCAACAAGGGGACTAATGGTATATACCGGTTTGGCAATTTTTCTACAAAGTTAAACCGCTGGATCTAAGCATTGAAACAGTTGAGATTGCGGATAGATAAGTGTACAGAAATAGATTTCACAAGATTTCTCTACAGCGACAGATCTGAAGCAAGTTCAGAAAAGAAGGAAAATATTCAAGGTTCAAAAAAGAACAGTACCGAATCAATGGACAGAGATACAGGTAGATCTATGGTCTTGAGGCATATAAGTAAAGGCGGATGCTAAGAACTATCGCTACACAGAGCAAAGGTTCACAGGTTCATCTATGATCTATCATAGGAGCATGAAGCAGACGACAAACACTGAAGAACTTGGAAACCCTAGAACGGATCTACGGAGGAAAAGGTAAAGAACTCACCGGAGCCGAGGAAGAAACAGAAGGTCGCCGTGATGCTCTGGTACAATCAGGGTGATGCAGCGGCCAAGGTTGGAGTAGAGGTCGTCGACGGCGGCGGAGCTCCGAAGCTGGACGACGCGGGGAAGACGAAGCAGAAGGGCATGAAGGGGGAAAAGAAATGACCCTTCGGTCCTATTTATAAGGCAAAAGACAGGAGTCAGGCGCGAAAATCAAGGGACCGTGGGTTTGGAAACGAAGCTATCGCCTTAATTGTCGCAGACCTATTAAACAAAAAAAGGGGGGTATCATGGATAAGGTTATTTATAACAGGTGACGTCATGTCGGTTTACAACGACCAGAGAAGATGACATCACGGCGGTGCAACAAACTACAAGAAGATGTTGAAGATGAAGATTTTTGCTAAGGATTGACATGAACCTGTTCAAATCAATCTGGGGCCTAATGTTGGGGATATTACTACTGGGCGTAAACCGGCCGATCTGGGCTGGGTTAACTTCATCAGTAGTTAATTATGTTAAAGCCCAAGAAGGCAGATGAGAGCTCAAGGCCCATAGTCGGTTCAAGGCCTGTAGCCGTAAACCAGCATTGGTATTTAACTTATATTATAAGTTAGGAATAAGTAGAGACCAAACCGGACACATCTATGAGCCGGTATTGGGACTCTGTGAACCGATGGGCGTCACCCGTGTATATAAGGGGATGGCCCGGTGGCGGTTCAGGGACAACAGACAACAACTCAAGACTTAGGCGAAGCTTGTTTGCTCCCTAGTCATTGAAACCCCATCAATTCCATCACAACTAGACGTAGGCTTTTACCTTCATTGAAGGGGCCGAACTAGTATAAACTCTCTTGCGTCCCTATGTCCGCTTTAACCCCTTCAAGCTAACCCGTTGCGATGGCTCCATGACTAAGTCCTTTCTCTAGGACATCTGCCGTGACAAAACCGCGACAGAACCCGAAAGAGTTCCCGACGCCAGGTGTTATCGGACTCATCGTCCGATAACTCCGCGACGCACTCCTCCCCCGAAGACAAGGAGGAAGATGAAGATGCTCCCCCTCCAGTCGAGGGAGACAAGAAAAGGAAGGCCGGCCCAACCGGGGGGGGCGAAGGGTCCAAGAAGGGAAGGACTCTCCTTCCGGACTACTCCACCACCGCCGTCGAAGGCAAAGACGAGTGGCTGCTCAGGGACAAGCCCCTGGCGAAGTCGTAAGTATTCGGATGCCAGTGTAACTCATAGCATACCTTTGTTGCACTGCCTCTCCTAACGCCGAATTATGACTATGCAGACCGCCACGAGCCCGTATCGACGTATCGTCGGATGGCTCCCTGGGCTCGTCGGATATGGATAGCGATCCACTTCCGACCGCCACCTCCCCTTGCCCTACGGACAACGCCAAGGTATTGTCTCAAGAGGCACTGGGTCGAGGGGAGACAGTCCCGGAGGCGCCTCAAGGCGACCTTCCGGACTCCGGGAGCAGAGGGAGCAAGGCTCCCGAGGGCTCCGAGTTCGGCCCTCAGCCGAAAACCGCGCCGGAACTCCCAGTGGTTCCAGACTCGGGCAGGCAGCCTCCTTCCAAAAGGGGCAAGACGCCTGTGCCAGTGACCTCTGTCCATCCAGAGGCACTAGACAATCTGCTAGGAGCGCTTCGTAGAGCTTCCATCGACGAAGAGCACCGCACTATTATGATTTCGGTGGTCCAGAAGGCTCAGTCCGCCAAGAGCGGACTGACTGAAGCCTGTGCCAGCCTTCTAACAGGCTTTGAGGTAAGTTTTTGAAATATGGGGAAAATATTACCGCATAGACAGTAGCCCCTGATGCTCTGTTCAGTGTTCACAAAGAAAAGCCGAACGGAGGATCAGACAATATCGCAGGAGTCTAATATAAGTATGTCAATATGCGTATGCAGGCTTCGCTGCTGGCCTCTGCCGCACTAACTGCGGAGGTCGCCACACTGAAGCAGGACCTTAAAGGGTCCAAGGACGAGCTCGTCCTTGCCAAGAGGCAACTCAAGGAAAACAAAGGTAAGTAGTACCTAGTCTATGGATATGTATAAAGAGAATGCGATTGCAAAATGACAGGATCATCGTAAATTTGCCAGGGGCCACGACCAGGGTGGCGACCCTGAAGCAAGCGCTATCTGAGGCCGAAAACAAAGCGGCCAAGGAGCGCACCGAGCGAGAAAGGCATGAGGCACGGGTGGGCGAGGTGCAGCAAGAGCTCCACGCTCTCGTGACGAAGCATGAGGCGTTGGAGCTTGACTTGAAGACGCGAGAGTCCGGGTTTGCCGCGGCCCTTGAGAGCGCAAAGAATGCCAAGGCCGATGCCCAAAAGGCCCTCCAGGAGATTGATGCGATGAAGAAGATAGCAGTGGGTAAGGCATTCTATATGCAAAGCAAGCATGTGAAAGTAAATTACCTGCTACTTACCCGAATCCGGAGCTCTCCAGGAGCATTCGCAGATTTGCCCTGCAGCGTGTCGGATGCCGCACAGTTTTACCAGGCCGAGGAGGGAAGCTCAATGGAGAAGCTGTTCTGGTCTCAGTATACTGGGACCGAACACCCGATGCCTCTGAGCGACCAGCTGAAGCAACTGGTCAAGCTGCACAAGGCGGTCGAACAGGCCATGAAGGGCTTTATAGTCCGGATGTGGCCTTGCGACGCCCTTCCCAATAGCTACTTCGGCCTGGTGAGGCGGCTTGTGGATACCTGCCCACGGCTGGAAGTCATCAAGAGGTCCATCTGCATCGAAGGTGCACGCCGGGCCTTCGCCCGTGTGAAGGTGCAATGGGCCAAGCTGGATGCCGTGAAGGTGATTAAGGAAGGGCCGCCGAAGGGCAAGGAGCATCGCCACCCCGAGATGTACTATGAGGGTGTCCTGAAGGGTGCCCGTCTCGTAGCGGACGAGTGTACGAAAGATATAATATTTGAGTAAACTTGCTCATGTAATCCTGTATTTATGAAAACTTGTTCATATGCGCTATGCAACGCTTGTTTGAATTTAAAATATTACCTTCTGTTCGGCTGTTTATCAAATCTGAGATATGGCTAGTTGTCGGCTTCTGCCCCCACACCACGAGTGCTGGGGTGTTCGGGATAAACCTGAGCACTCTTGTTCCCATTGTTGGGTCCTTCGAGGGAGGTGCTCAACACAACGAATGAGGCAATCGGACAATAATGCGTTATCACTCTCACTTAGCCATGGATTTCCATAATTTTAAATTTCGGCGAAGCCCCTAGTATTCGGAAAGCCGAATTCGGGGCGTGATACACGCCTTAAGCCGGACAGGGCCGACTCCTCTCTCTAAGCGGCATAAGCCTTTAGGGACTCAAAACCTCTCGAACAGCGACCAGTATCTCGCCTTATCATGATAGTCAGTTATAGCTTTCTCTACTAAGGTGCTTAGCCCAATAGAACCGGGGCACAATCGTAGTAGTTCTCCCAGTGCTACCTTAGCTGATATAGCGGAACGTGAGGTACCAAAACATGGGAGCCGGGCAAACCCAACTATTGACCCAAGACATGATTCGAAGCTGATGCATATAATGCTATAAGTTCGGGGTGCTGCACTGTCAAAAGTGTTTGGACTTCTCACGCCATATTATGGGGTATGCTTAAGCCCCTGGCGTATTGGCCGTACCAGAGTGTACGGGTGTTGGATGTCATAAATGAACATATATATATAAAGAAGAATGCAATAATAGTCTTAATGCTATGCATTTTTTATTTAAAAAGGGTGTGTTAAAGCAGAATGATACAAGTAGTGCGATAAGCAAAAAGTAGGACTGTTTGACATGTCCCTTCCAAGGGCAAGTTGAGGAATGGTAGTAAAGCAAATATTTCACTCTTTATCGTAATCCACCTAGGAGTTCTGTGGTGTGACATAGCTTTCTGCCTCCTTGGATGCTGCATCATGTGTTCGGCAATCACGCTGCCGGACAGGGTTTCCAGAGATTGAAGTCCTGAAAGAGAAAAATAACAAAACGGGAAGCCCCTAGTGTGGTTTAAGCCACGACTTGGGGCGTGCCATCGTCGTGCCCCCCTCCTCGCCTATGCCCATGGTATTTTTAATGCGTAATAATGTACGCGTGGCACGGATTTCACCGTTTGGATGGGACCGGGGTGGGGCCCACATTGCTATGCGAGCTCGGAACGTGCCAGGCGGTCCTGTTGCCGATTACTCTGGGCGCGCTTGAAGGTGTCCGGGTCCTTAAACGCCGAACTAGTGGATTGCCTTAAGAGGCTGCTTTGCGCTTCCGCTTCGAGGGCCACAGTGTGCTCCTCCGTTCGGAAAGAGCGCTCTGTGTTTCCATTAACTGTAATGACCCCCCCCCCTGAGGTCCTGGCATCTTAAGCTTGAGGTATGCATAATGCGGTACCACGTTGAATCTCGCAAATGTGGTTCGCCCGAGCAATGCGTGATAACCACTGCAGAACGGGACTATATCGAAGATTAACTCTTCGCTTCGGAAGTTATCCGGGGATCCGAAGACCACTTCCAGTGTGACTGAGCATGTGCAATGGGCCTCTACACATGGTATGACACCTTTAAAGGTCATTTTTGTGGGTTTGATCCTTGAGGGGTCTATACCCATTTTGCGCACTGTGTCCTGATAAAGCAGGTGCAGGCTGCCGCCGCCATCCATAAGGACACTAAGGAGTCCGGGATTATGTCCGACAGTGGCTACTAAGTGGGTGGTGGGTGGGCAGCGAATTTCTTCGTCATCCGCATCCCAATCTTGCCGGACATAGTTCGGCTAGGATCTGATACGTCTCCAACGTATCTATAATTTTTGATTGCTCCATGCTATATTATCTACTGTTTTGGACTATATTGGGCTTTATTTTCCACTTTTATATTATTTTTGGGGCTAACCTGTTAACCGGAGGCCCAGCCCAGAATTGTTGTTTTTTGCCTATTTCAGTGTTTCGGAGAAATAGAATATCAAACAGAGTCCAAACGGAATAAAATCTTCGGGAACGTGATTTTCTCACCGAACGTGATCCAGGAGACTTGGACCCTACTCCAAGGAGTCAAAGAGGAGGTCATGAGGGTGGGGGCCCCCCTAGGGCGCGCCCCCTTCCTCGTGGGCCCCTCGGTGCTCCACCGACGTACTCCTTCCTCCTATATATACACACGTACCCCCAAACGATCAGAATAGGAGCCAAAAACCTAATTCCACCGCCACAACTTTCTGTATCCACGAGATCCCATCTTGGGGCCTGTTCCGGAGCTCCGCCGGAAGAGGGCCATCATCACAGAGGGCTTCTACATCATCCTAGCCCCTCCGATGAAGTGTGAGTAGTTTACCTCAGACCTTCGGGTCCATAGTTAGTAGCTAGATGGCTTCTTCTCTCTCTGTGAATCTCAATACAAAGTTCTCCCCCTCTCTTGTGGAGATCTATAAGTCCAAGAGAATAATCCAAGTCCTCCTACTAAAATTTCCAAGCTTATGTATGTTCCTAAAAATAAGGGTGAATCATCTAGTAAGGAAACTGCAGATCTTAAATCTATAAGTATTCATCCTAATCTTTTTGCTATCATTAAGGAACCAATTGCTACAAATGAATTTTTCGATCTTGTGCCTAAAAGTTTGATAATCACTAGAAAGAAAGAAATTCCTAATGGAAATATATGTCTCATCAAAGAATTGCCTACCAAAGATGGCAATACCTAGATCTATCATCGCTTTTATGCCTATCTAGGGGTGTTAAACGATAGCGCTTGTTGGGAGGCAACTCAATTTTATTTTTATTCCTTGCTTTTTGCTCCTGCTTAGTAATAAATAAATTATTTAGCCTCTGTTTTGGTTGTGTTTTTGTGTTTAATTAGTGTTTGTGCCAAGTAGAACCGTTGGGAAGACTTGGGGAAAGTCTTGTTGAACTTGCTGTAAAAAAACAGAAACTTTAGCGCTCACGAGAACTGCTGTCATTTTCATTTGAAGAGTGCTATTTAGTTAATTCTTTTTGCAGATCATTAATAGATAAATTCCTCACGTCCAGAAATTTATTTTAGAATTTTTGGGGTTCCAGATCTTGCGCTAGCTACGGATTACTACAAACTGTTCTGTTTTTGACAGATTCTGCTTTTCGTGTGTTGTTTGCTTATTTTGATGAATCTATGGCTAGTAAAATAGTTTATAATCCATAGAGAAGTTGGAATACAGTAGTTTTAACACCAATATAAATAAATAATGAGTTCATTACAGTACCTTGAAGTGGTCTTTTCTTTTCTTTCCCTAACGGAGCTCACGAGTTTTCAATTTTGAGTTTTGTGTTGTGAAGTTTTCAAGTTTTGGCTGAATTCTTTTGATGGATTATGGAACAAGGAGTGGCAAGAGCCTAAGCTTGGGGATTCCCATGGCACCCCCAAGATAATACAAGGACACCAAGAAGTCAAAGCTTGGGGATGCCCCGGGAGGCATCCCCTCTTTCGTCCACTTCCATCGGTAATTTACTTGGAACTATATTTTCATTCACCAACATGATATGTGTTTTGCTTGGAGCATCTTGTATTATTTGTGTATTTGTGTCTTAGTATGCCACAATCATCCTTGCTGTACACACCTTTTGAGAGAGCCATACATGAATTAAAATTTGATAGAATACTCTATGTGCTTCACTTATATCTTTTGAGCTATGTAGAATACTCTATGTGCTTCACTTATATCTTTTGAGCTAAGTAGTTTTGCTCTATGTGATTCACTTATATCTTTTGAGCGTTATAATTTTGTTCTATGTGCTTCACTTAGATCTTTTAGAGCACGGTGGTGGATTTGTTTTAAAGAAACTATTGATCTCTCATGCTTCACTTAAATTATTTTGAGAGACTCTTAATAGCATGGTAATTTGCTTAATAATAATATGCTTGGTGTTCAAGATTTGTGAAACTTTCTTTTGAGTGTGTTGAATACTAAGAAAAGATTGAAGCTTGATAATTGTTTTGAGATATGGAGGTGATAATATTAAAGTCATGCTAGTTGAGTAGTTGTGAATTTAAAGAATACTTGTGTTAAAGTTTGTGATTCTCGTAGCTTGCACGTATGGTGAACCGTTATGTGATGAAGTCGGAGCATTATTTATTTATTGATATTCTTCCTTATGAGTGGCGGCCGGGGACGAGCGATGGTCTTTTCCTACCAATCTATACCCCTAGGAGCATGCGCGTAATACTTTGCTTTGATAACTTCTAGATTTTTGCAATAAGTATATGAGTTCTTTATGACTAATGTTGAGTCCATGAATTATACGCACTCTCACCCTTCCACCTTTGCTAGCCTCTCTAATACTGCGCACCTTTCGCCGGTATCATACACCTACCATATACCTTCCTCAAAACAGCCACCACACATACCTATCATGGCATTTCCATAGCCATTCCGAGATATATTGCCATGCAACTTTCCACCGTTCCGTTCATGACACATTCCATCATTGTCATATTGCATATCCCGGTACACCGTCGGATGCATTCGCGTAGAGTCATATTTTGTTCTAAGTATCGAGTTGTAATTGTTGAGTTGTAAGAAAAATAAAAGTGTGATGATCATCATTATTAGAGCCTTGTCCCAGTGAGGAAAGCATGATGGAGACTATGATTCCCCCATAAGTCGGGATGAGACTCCGGACGAAAAATAAATAAAAGAGGCCAAAGAAGCCCAAATAAAAAAGAAAGAAAATAGGCCATAAAAAATTAAAAGAGAAAAGGCCCAAATAAAAAAATATAAAAAAATGAGAGAAAAAGAGAGAAGGGACAATGTTACTATCCTTTTACCACACTTGTGCTTCAAAGTAGCACCATGATCTTCATAGTAGAGAGTCTCTCATGTTATCACTTTCATATACTAGTGGGAATTTTACATTATAGAACTTGGCTTGTATATTCCAATGATGGGCTTCCTCAAATTTCCCTAGGTCTTCATGAGCAAGCAAGTTGGATGCACACCCACTTAGTTTCTTTTTGAGCTTTCATATACTTATAGCTCTAGTGCATCCGTTGCATGGCAATCCCTACTCACTCACATTGATATCTATCAATGGGCATATCCATAGCCCGTTGATATGCCTAGTTGATGTGAGACTATCTTCCTCCTTTTGTCTTCTCCACAACCACCATTCTATTCCACCTATAGTGCTATATCCATGGCTCACGCTCATGTATTGCGTGAAGATTGAAAAGTTTTGAAAAAGTTAGAGTATGAAACAATTGCTTGGCTTATCATCGGGGTTGTGCATGATTTAAATACTTTGTGTGGTGAAGATAGAGCATAGCCAGACTATATGATTTTGTAGGGATAACTTTCTTTGGCCATGTTATTTTGAGAAGACATAATTGCTTTGTTAGTATGCTTGAAGTATTATTATTTTTATGTCAATATAAACTTTTGCCTTGAATCTTTCGAATCTGAATATTCATATCACAATTAAGAAGATTTGCATTGAAATTATGCCAAGTAGAACTCCGCATCAAAAATTCTCTTTTTATCATTTACCTACTCGAGGACGAGCAGGAATTAAGCTTGGGGATGCCTGATACGTCTCCAACGTATCTATAATTTTTGATTGCTCCATGCTATATTATCTACTGTTTTGGACTATATTGGGCTTTATTTTCCACTTTTATATTATTTTTGGGACTAACCTATTAATCGGAGGCCCAGCCTAGAATTGTTGTTTTTTGCCTATTTCAGTGTTCCAGAGAAACAGAATATCAAACGGAGTCCAAACGGAATAAAATCTTCGGGAACTTGATTTTCTCACCGAACGTGATCCAGGAGACTTGGACCCTACTCCAAGGAGTCAAAGAGGAGGTCACGAGGGTGCCCCCCTAGGGCGTGCCCCCTGCCTCGTGGGCCCCTCGGTGCTCCACCGACGTACTCCTTCCTCCTATATATACACACGTACCCCCAAACGATCAGAACAGGAGCCAAAAACCTAATTCCACCGCTGGAACTTTCTGTATCCACGAGATCCCATCTTGGGGCCTGTTCCGGAGCTCCGCCGGAAGAGGGCCGTCATCACGGAGGGCTTCTACATCATCCTAGCCCCTCCGATGAAGTGTGAGTAGTTTACCTCAGACCTTCGGGTCCATAGTTAGTAGCTAGATGGCTTCTTCTCTCTCTTTGAATCTCAATACAAAGTTCTCCCCCTCTCTTGTGGAGATCTATTCGATGTAATCTTCTTTTTGCGGTGTGTTTGTTAAGACCGATGAATTGTGGGTTTATGATCAAGTCTATCTATGAAGAATATTTCAATCTTCTCTGAATTCTTTTATGTATGATTGGTTATCTTTGCAAGTCTCTTCGAATTGTCCGTTTGGTTTGGCCAACTAGATTGGTAGTTCTTGCCATGGGAGAAGTGCTTATCTTTGGGTTCGATCTTGCGGTGTCGTTTCCCAGTGACAGTAGGGGCAGCAAGGCACGTATTGCATTGTTGCCATCGAGGATAACAAGATGGGGTTTATTTCATATTGCATGAATTTATCTCTCTACATCATGTCATCTTGCTTAAGGTGTTACTCTATTTTTAACTTAATACTCTAGATGCATGCTAGATAGCGGTCGATGAGTGGAGTAATAGTACTAGATGCAGAATCGTTTTGGTCTACTTTGTCACGGACGTGATGCCTATATACATGATCATACCTAGATATTCTCATAACTATGCTCAATTCTGTCAATTGCTCAATAGTAATTTGTTCACCCATCGTAGAATACTTATGCTCTTGAGAGAAGCCACTAGTGAAACCTATGGCCCCCGGGTCTATTCTCATCATATCAATCTCCATCACTTTAATCTTTCTTTGCTTTTTACTTTGCTTTTACTTTTTACTTTGCATCTTTATACCAAAAATACCAAAAATATTATATCTATCAGATCTCACTCTCGTAAGTGACCGTGAAGGGATTGACAACCCCTAATCGCGTTGGTTGTGAGTAGCTATCGTTTTGTGCAGGTACGAGGGACTTGAGCGTGGCCTCCTACTGGATTGATACCTTGGTTCTCAAAAACTGAGGGAAATACTTATGCTACTCTGCTGCATCATCCCTTCTTCTTCGGGGAAAACTAACGCAAGCTCAAGACGTAGTAGGATCCTCCTGATAAAGAGAGAGACCTTAATGAGTTCAGTATGTCACAAAGGGCGAGTGCTGAAAAATATCCGCGGAGGTAAACTCCATGATAGGCGCCCAATCGGATTCGCTAGGAACGGGCGCAGGCGGTTCAGAGTCCGTGGCCGGAGAAGGATCCGGCAGTTTGACAAAACGGCTCTCGTGCAGGGTAAGGTCAATGTTCGGCTCGATCGCCGCTGAGGATAAGGCCTCCGTGGCAGGGTCCATCCACCCATCCATGGACGGCGCAACTGGCTCCGAATGGAGGGTCAGAGCGGCTGCCGGTGCGATCTCCTGAACAATGTCCGATGGTAGAGCTAAATCGTACTCATCGTGACCGTGTGACGCACAAGGCAGGGGCTCAAATCCGTCAAAGACCAAGCCTCCGCGGATATCGGCTGTGTAGTTTAAGCTTCCGAACCTGACCTGGTGGCCAGGGGCGTAACTTTCGATCTGCTCCAGATGGCCAAGCGAGTTGGCCCGCGGTGTGAAGCCGCCGAACACAAAGATCTGTCCGGGGAGAAAAGTCTCACCCTGGACTTCATCGCTATCGATGATCGTAGGAGCCATCAAGCCTAACGGCGATGACACAGAGGAACTCTCAATGAAAGCACAAATGTCAGTGTCAAAACCGGCGGATCTCGGGTAGGGGGTCCCGAACTGGGCGTCTAAGGTGGATGGTAACAGGAGGCAGGGGACACGATGTTTTACCCAGGTTCAGTCCCTCTTGATGGAGGTAAAACCCTACGTCCTGCTTGATTTATTCTTGATGATATGAGTATTACAAGAGTTGATCTACCACGAGATCGGAGAGGCTAAACCCTAAAAGCTAGCCTATGGTATGATTGTCTGTTGTCCTGCGGACTAAACCCTTCGGTTTATATAGACACCGGAGGGGGCTAGGGTTACACAAGGTCGGTTACAAAGGAGGAGATATACATATCCGTATTGCCTAGCTTGTCTTCCACGCCAAGTAGAGTCCCATCCTGACACGGGACGAAGTGTTCAATCTTGTATCTTCATAGTCCAACAGTCTGGCCAAAGGATATAGTCCGGCTGTTCGGAGACCCCCTAATCCAGTACTCCCTCAGTGGTGCTATCATACATACACGTTGATGGAGACCTCAACCCACGAAGGGTAACGGCTGCGCGAGTCCACGGAGGGCTCCACCCACGAAGGGTCCACGAAGAAGCAACCTTGTCTATCCCACCATGGCCGTTGCCCACGAAGGACTTGCCTCACAAGCGGTAGATCTTCACGAAGTAGGCGATCTCCTTGCCCTTACAAACTCCTTGGTTCAACTCCACAATCTTGTCGGAGGCTCCCAAGTGACACCTAGCCCATCTAGGAGACACCACTCTCCAAGAAGTAACAAATGGTGTGTTGATGATGAACTCCTTGCTCTTGTGCTTCAAATGATAGTCTCCCCAACACTCAACTCTCTCTCACAGGATATGGATTTGGTGGAAAGAAGATTTGAGTGGAAAGCAACTTGGGAAGGCTAGAGATCAAGATTCATATGGTAGGAATGGAATATCTTGGCCTCAACACAAGTGTAGGTGGTTCTCTCTCAGAAAAAGGTAAGTTGGAAGTGTAGGTTTGTTATGATGGTTCTCTCCACGAATGAAGAGGAGGTGGAGGGGTATATATAGCCTCCACACAAAATCTAACCATTACACACAAATTGCCAATCTCGGTGGGACTGAATTGATAAACTCGGTCGGACCGATTCAGCAAATCTAGTGACCGTTAGGATTTTCGGTGGGACGGACATGCAACTTGGTAGGACCGATATGGTTAGGGTTAGGGCATAATGTAATATCGATGAGACCGATTACACAAACTCAGTGAGACCGATTTTGGTAATAAGCCAACTAGAGAGTTGGTCAGGTACACTCGGTGGGACCGATTCGCTCATTTCGGTGAGACCAAAATGTTATGAAAAGGAAACAGAGAGTTTACATTGCAATCTCGGTAGGACCGATTAGGAAAACTCGGTGAGATCGATTTTGGTAATAGATCCATACAGAGAGATTGCAATCCCATCTCGGTGAGACCGAGATCCCTATCGATGAGACCGATTTGCCTAGGGTTTGTGGCAGTGGCTATGACATCTGAACTTGGTGGCGCCGGATAGAAAGAATCGGTGGGGACGAGTTTGACTTTTGGTTTAGGTCATATGTGGATGTGAGAAAGTAGTTGAGGGCTTTGGAGTATATCACTAAGCATTTTGAGCAAGAACCTCATTAACCAACACGTCATCCCTCCTTGATAGTATTGGCTTTTCCTATAGACTTAATGTGATCTTGGATCACTAAAATAGAAAATGTAGAGTCTTGAGCTTGGAGCTTGAGTCAATCCTTTGTCCTTAGCATCTTGAAGGGGTTCCACATCCTCTAGTCCATGTCACTTCATTGTTGAACTTATCTGAAACATACTAGGTAAAAGTGTTAGTCCAACAAGAGATATGTTGACATTAATTACCAAAACCACATAGGGAGCACTTGTGCTTTCATTATCCATCCGTTGCATATTATAGTTCATCATGAAGCTCTTGTAGCTTGGTGGCAGTGATTGAAGAACTCTGTCAATGACACTATCATTGGGAAGATTAACTCCCAGTTGAGTCAAGTGCTTGTGGTACCCAGATATTCTGAGTATATGTTCACTGACAGAACTTTTCTCCTCCATCTTGCAGCTGTAGAACTTATTGGAGACTTCATATCTCCCAATCGAGCATTTGCTTGAAATATTAAATTCAACTCCCGGAACATCTCATATGCTCCATGATGTTCAAAACGTCGTTGAAGTCCCAGTTCTATGCCGTAAAGCATGGCACACTGAACTATCAAGTAGTCATCAGCTTTGCTCTGCCAGGTGTTCACAACATCTGGCGTTGCTCCTGCAGCAGGTTTGTCACCTAGCGGTGCTTCCAGGACGCAATTCTTCTATGTAGCAATGAGGATAATCCTCTAGTTATGGAGCCGGTCCGTGTAGTTGCTACCATCATCTTTCAACTTAGCTTTCTCTAGGAACGCATTAAAATTCAATGGAACAACAACACGGGCAATCTATCTACAAAAACATAGAGATGCAAAATACTATTAGGTACTAAGTTCATGATAAAGTAAAGTTCAATTAATCAAATTACTTAAGAACTCCCACTTAGATAGACATCTCTCTAATGATGTAGGTGATCACGTGATCCATATCAACTAAACCATGTCCGATCATCACGTGAGATGGAGTAGTTTTCAATGGTGAACATCACTATGTTGATCATATCTCCTATATGATTCACGCTCGACCTTTCGGTCTAAGTGTTCCGAGGCCATATATGCATATGCTAGGCTCGTCAAGTTTAACCTGAGTATTCTGCGTGTGCATAACTGGGTTGCACCCGTTGTATGTGAACGTAGAGCTTATCACACCCGATCATCACGTGGTGTCTCGGCACGATAAACTGTAGCAATGGTGCATACTCAGGGAGAACACTTATACCTTGAAATTTAGTGAGAGATCATCTTATAATGCTACCCCCGAACTAAGCAAAATAAGATGCATAAAGGATAAACATCATATGCAATCAATATAAGTGATATGATATGGCCATCATCATCTTGTGCCTTTGATCTCCATCTCCAAAGCACCGTCATGATCACCATCGTCGCTGGCTTGACACCTTGATCTCCACGGAAGCATCGTTGTCGTCTCGCCAACTATTGCTTCTATGACTATCGCTACCACTTGGTGATAAAGTAAAGTAATTACATGGCGATTACATTTCATACAATAAAGCGATGGCTCCTGCCAGTTGCCGATAACTGTGTTACAAAACATGATCATCTCATACAATAAAATTTAGCATCATGTCTTGACCATATCACATCACAACATGCCCTGCAAAAACAAGTTAGACGTCCTCTACTTTGTTGTTGCAAGTTTTACGCGGCTGCTACAGGCTGAGCAAGAAATGTTCTTATCTACGCATCAAAAACCACAACACGGTATAGTGATTGATTTTTGATCTTCAGAAAGAACCTTGTTCATTGAATCCGATTCAACTAAAGTTGGAGAAATTGACACCCACCAGCCACCTATGTGCGAAGCACGTCGGTAGAACCAGTCTCGCATAAGTGTACGCGTAATGTCGGTCTGGGCCACTTCATCCAACAATACCACTGAATCAAGAATCAACTAGTGACAACAAGCAATATGTATATACCCACGCCCACAACTCTTTTGTGTTCTACTCGTGCATATAACATCTACGCATAAACCTGGCTTGGATGCCACTTTTGGGGATCGCAGTAATTTCAAAAAAATTCCTATGCACACGCAAGATCATGGTGATGCATAGCAATGAGAGGAGAGAGTGTTATCTACATACCCTTGTAGACCATAAGAGGAAGCGTTATGACAACGCGGTTCATGCAGTTGTACGTCTTCACGATCGACCGATCCTAGTACCAAAAGTACGACACCTCCGCGATCTGCACATGTTCGGCTCGGTGACGTCCCACGAACTCACGATCACGCAGAGTATCGAGGGAGAGCTTCGTCGGCACGACGGCGTGATGACGGTGATGATGATGTTGTTGGGATCTACAGTAGGGTGCGTCGACTGCAAATTTAAAATTTCCTATGCGTAGAACAACCAAGAACATGCTACGGGAGATGGATCACAGTTCGTTACCACTAGACGCGCAGTGCCGTGCAGCGGAAGAAGAGTTGGGGTAGCGCGTCCGCGTAGATCGTCTCCTCCTCGTCTGATCTCCCTCGTACAACCGGTGGTCGGTTCCCACGTATAGGTTCACCGAAGCGGCGCAAGTGCACCGCCTCTAATGGTATCCGCACGTGCAGGAGGAATGTCATGCGGCGGACTGCTAGGTCCGATCACACAACTGGCGGCGAGTGGAGGTGTCTATTCGCAACACATGCAAACCCTAGTGACAACGCCGAAGCGATCAGCCCGTGAGTGTGCCGCACCTCCACTATATATATAGGCGTCCGTCACGGGCTCAACACTTGGGCCTCACACGGACCCTAAAGCCCATAAGTCTACTCGGCCACAATCCGAATACAGTTCGGATCACATCCGACCAGTGTCCTCGGATCCGACCTCGTAGGTTCATTCCCTTAAGCGCGCGACCCCTTAGGTTCAAGTCGGCTTGGTCGTAGTTCGGATCACCTCCAAACTACACGGTTGGTAGCGGCCTCTAGCAAGGCATGCCGAACACCAAGTAGACCATGAAGCTGGTTAGCGAACCTGTACATCACACTTCCATTCCTTTTGCCACACGATATATGTTGTCGAGCTCAAGGCGAGTCTGTCATCCTTGTGCTAGCCCGACCTCTTTCTCGTTCCAGTGATGCCGACCACAAAACCGGATTATCTCATAATCCTTGTCGCATGGCCATGCTTATCCTGGTCGGATCACACAAGGGGCCTAGAGTATATCGCTCATGATCGGAGGGGCAAATCCCATCTTGCTCGACTACACCTTGCAGCATGGTTCTGGACAAACCCGAAACCTACCTTTATAACTACCCAGTTACGGAGTAGCGTTTGGTCAACCCAAAGAAAGTCTATCACCATCCCGAGTACATGCATCAGCTCAGGTCTTAGGACATAGAACATATGTTGTACTAGAGACTCACAGATGACATATCGCTGCGTCTCATAGTTGGGTCTGTCCGGCTTGGACCTTATCTCGACTCGGATCCGACTACGTCGAATCCGACCAGATCCTTCCAAGTCCATATTATCCGGTTAGCATCCAATGCTCCATGGCTAGTGAGACCAAGCCATCGACCATGTCATATGCTAGTCTAGTTGGCTGTGCGTCCACACAACCCTTTCAACTAGGGACCTTTTAGGACAGTCATCATACAATGCATAGTCCCACAAACAAGTCACGTACTTGCTGATACACATCATTGATAATGTCCAAGGACTATGTTTATTCATAAACACATAGGAAATATCATCATACATGATTGCCTCTAGGGCATATCTCCAACAGATGCTACCAGAACAGGGCTTCGCCAAAGCACCGCTACGATATAACCGAGGTGGATTATGGTGGAGGGGGGCATCGCACACGGCTGGAAACAATCAACTTGTGTGTCCTAGGGTGCCCCCTGCCCTCGTATATAAAGGAGCAAGGGGGAGGCCGGCCGGCCCTTGGGGCGCGCCAGGAGAGGAGGAGTCCTCCTCCTAGTAGGAGTAGGACTCCCCTTTCCTACTCCTACTAGGAGGGGGAAAGGAAGGAAGAGAGGGAGAAGGAAAGGGGGGCATCGCCCCCCTTCCCTAGTCCAATTCGGACCAGAGGGGGAGGGGGCGCGTGGCCTGCCCTGGCCGGCCCTCTCTCTCTCTCTCCACTAAGGCCCATGTGGCCCATTAGTTCTCCCGGGGGGGAGGGTTCAGATAACCCTCCGGTACTCCGATTTTCTCCGAAATCACCCGGAACACTTCCGGTGTCCGAATATAGTCGTCCAATATATCAATATTTATGTCTCAACCATTTCGAGACCCCTCGTCATGTCCGTGGTCACATCCGGGACTCCGAACTACCTTCGGTACATCAAAACACATAAACTCATAATACCGATCGTCACCGAACGTTAAGCGTGCGGACCCTACGGGTTCGAGAACTATGTAGACATGACCGAGACATGTCTCCGGTAAATAACCAATAGCGGAACCTGGATATTCATATTGGCTCCCACATATTCTACGAAGATATTCATCGGTGAGACCGCATAACGATATACGTTGTTCCATTTGTCATCGGTATGTTACTTGCCCGAGACTCGATCGTCGGTATCTCAATACCTAGTTCAATCTCGTTACCAGCAGTCTCTTTACTCATTACGTAATGCATCATCTTGCAACTAACTCATTAGTCACATTGCTTGCGAGGCTTATATTGATGTGCATTACTAAGAGGGCCCAGAGATGCCTCTCCAACAATCAGAGTGACAAATCCTAATCTCGATCTATGCCAACTCAACAAACACCATCCGAGACACCTGTAGAGCACCTTTATAATCACCCAGTTATGTTGTGACGTTTGGTAGCATACAAAGTGTTCCTACGGTATTCGGGAGTTGCATGATCTCATAGTCATAGGAACATGTATAAGTTATGGAGAAAGCAATAGCAACAAACTAAACGATCATCATGCTAACCTAACGGATGGGTCTAGTCAATCATCATTCTCTAATGATGTCATCCTGTTAATCAAATGACAACTCATGTCCATGGTTAGGAAACATAACCATCATTGATTCAACGAGCTAGTTAAGTAGAGGCATAGTAGTGACATCCTATTTGTCTATGTATTCACACATGTACTAACTTTCTGGTTAATACAATTCTAGCATGAATAATAAACATTTATCATGATATAAGGAAATATAAATAACAACTTTATTATTGCCTATAGGGCATATTTCCTTCACTTCCATGAGCAAAACATGATCAGCACCGAGACTCCATGGGTGTTAGAATCATTACAATGTAATCTAGATTATTGACTCTAGTACAAGTGGGAGACTGAAGGAAATATGCCCTAGAGGTAATAATAAAGTTGTTATTTATATTTCCTTATATCATGATAAATGTTTATTATTCATGCTAGAATTGTATTAACCAGAAACTTCATACATGTGTGAATACATAGACAAAACATAGTGTCCCTAGTATGCCTCTACTAGACTAGCTCGTTAATCAAAGATGGTTAAGTTTCCTAACCATGGACATGTGTTGTCATTTGATGAACGGGATCACATCATTAGGAGAATGATGTGATGGACAAGACCCACTCGTTAGCTTAGCATAATGATTGTTAAGTTTTATTGCTATTGCTTCCTTCATGACTTATACATATTCCTTTGACAATGAGATTATGCAACTCCTGGATATCGGAGGAATATCTTGTGTGCTATCAAATGTCACAACGTAACTGGGTGATTATAAAGATGCTCTACAGGTATCTCCGAAGGTGTTTGTTGGGTTGGCATAGATCAAAATTAGGATTTGTCACTCCGAGTATCGAAGAAGTATCTCTAGGCCCTCTCAGTAATGAACATCATGATAAGCCTTGCAAGCAATGTGACTAATAAGTTAGTTACGGGATGATGCATTACGAAATGAGTAAAGAGACTTGCCAGTAACGAGATTGAACTAGGTATGAAGATACCAATGATCGAATCTCGGGCAAGTGACATACCGATGACAAAGGGAATGACGTATGTTGTCATTAGAGTTTGACCGATAAAGATCTTCATAGAAGATGTAGGAAACAATATGAGCATCCAGATTCCGCTGTTGGTTATTTACCGGAGATGTGTCTTGGTCATGTCTACATAGTTCTCAAACCCGTAGGGTCCGCACAGTTAATGTTCGATGATGATTTGTATTATGAGTTATGTGTTTTGGTGACCAAAGATTGATCGGAGTCCTGGATGAGATCACGAACATGACGAGGAGTCTCAAAATGGTCGAGAGGTAAAGATTGATATATTGGACTATAGTATTCGGACACCTGAAGTGTTTCAGAATGTATCGGGCAGGTATCGGAGTACCATGGGAGTTACCGGAACCCCCCCCCCTAGGGGGAAGATATGGGCCATATGGGCCATAGGGGAGAGGCAAGACAACCCACAAGGGGTGGCGCCCCCTCCCCCCAGGGAAGGAGTCCGAATTGGACTAGGGGAGGGGGCGCGGCCCCCCTTTCCTTCTCCTCCTCCCTCTCCTTCCCCCTTTCCCCTTCCGGTAAAAGGAAAGGTGGGTCCGAATTGGACTGGGGGTCCAAGTCGGACTCCTCCCACTTGGCTTGCCCTAGGCCGGCCTCCTCCCCTCTCCCTCCTTTATATACGGGGCAGGGGCCACCTCTAAGACAGATCAATTGTTCTTAGCTGTGTGCGGTGCCCCCCTCCACCGTTTACCCCTCCGATCATATTGTCGTAGTGCTTAGGCGAAGCCCTGTGCAGATCAATTCACCATCACCGTCACCACGCCATCGTGCCGACAAAACTCTCCCTCGGCACTTTGCTGGATCAAGAGTTCGAGGGACGTCATCAAGGTGAACATATGCAGAACTTGGAGGTGCCGTACGTTCGGTACTTGATCGGTTGAATCGAGAAGACATTCGCCTACATCAACCGCGTTAAACTAACGCTTTTTCTTTTGGTCTATGAGGGTACATGGACACACTCTCCCCCTCTCGTTGTTATGCATCTCCTAGATAGATCTTGCGTGATAGTAGGAATTTTTGAAATTGCATGCTACGTTCCCTAACACCGCATAGCGGCCAAGCGCTGATACGTCTCCAACATATCTTTAATTTTTGATTGCTCCGTGCTATATTATCTACTGTTTTGGACATTATTGGGCTTTATTATCCACTTTTATATTATTTTGGGACTAACCTATTAACCGGAGGCCCAGCCCAGAATTGTTGTTTTTTGACTATTTCAGAGTTTCGCAGAAAAGGAATATCAAACGGAGTCCAAACGGAATGAAACCTTCGGGAACATGATTTTCGGAACGAACATGATCCAGGAGACTTGGACCCTACGTCAAGAAATAAAGGAGAAAGCCATGAGGTAGGGGGCGCACCTACCCCCCCCCCCCAGGTGTGCCCTCCACCCTCGTGGGCCCCCTGTTGCTCCACCGACATACTCCTTCCTCCTATATATACCTGCGTACCCCCAAACGATCATATACAGAGCCAAAAACCTAATTCCACCGCCGCAACCTTCTGTATCCACGAGATCCCATCTTGGTGCCTGTTCTGGAGCTCCGCCGGAGAGGGCATCCATCACGTAGGTCTTCTACATCAACACCATAGCCTCTTCGATGAAGTGTGAGTGGTTTACCTCAGACCTTCGGGTCCATAGTTATTAGCTAGATGGCTTCTTCTCTCTTTTTGGATGTCAATACAATGTTCTCCCCCTCTCTTGTGGAGATCTATTCGATGTAATCTTCTTTTTGCGGTGTGTTTGTTAAGACCGATGAATTGTGGGTTTATGATCAAGATTATCTATGAACAATATTTGAATCTTCTCTGAAATCTTTTATGTATGATTGGTTATCTTTGCAAGTCTCTTCGAATTATCAGTTTGGTTTGGCCTACTAGATTGATCTTTCTTGCAATGGGAGAAGTGTTTAGCTTTGGGTTCGATCTTGCGGTGTCCTTTCCAAGTGACAGTAGGGGCAGCAAGGCACGTATTGTATTGTTGCCATCGAGGATAACAAGATGTTTTTTATCATATTGCATGAATTTATCCCTCTACATCATGTCATCTTGCTAAGGCGTTACTCTGTTTTCATGAACTTAATACTCTAGATGCATGCTGGATAGCGGTCGATGAGTGGAGCAATAGTAGTAAATGCAGGCAGGAGTTGGTCTACTTGTCTCGGACGTGATGCCTATATACATGATCATACCTAGATATTCTCATAACTATGCTCAATTCTGTCAATTGCTCAACAGTAATTCGTTCACCCGCCGTAAAATACTTATGCTCTTGAGAGAAGCCACTAGTGAAACCTATGGCCCCCGGGTCTATCTTCATCATATTAATCTTCCAATACTTAGTTATTTCCTTTGCTTTTTACTTTGCTTTTATTTTACTTTGCATCTTTATCACAAAAACACCAAAAATATTATCCTATCATATCTATCAGATCTCACTCTCGTAAGTGACCGTGAAGGGATTGACAACCCCTAATCGCGTTGGTTGTGAGGAGTTATTTGTTTTGTGCAGGTACGAGGGACTCGCACGTAGCCTCCTACTGGATTGATACCTTGGTTCTCAATGAGGGAAATACTTATGCTACTTTGCTGCATCATCCTTTCCTCTTCAAGGAAATCCAACACAGTGCTCAAGAGGTAGCAAGCACCAAGCATCGGCATGCTGATATGAGTCCTGAGGCACCACCACTGGCCACCTTTGGCCGTGTGGTCTGCCAACGGTAAGCATCTTGGGTCGCCCTGGGATGCAGTGCACCAAATAAGGCAGACAACCCTGATCACCAACGCCGCGGTGCTTAAGGTTCTAGACAGTCGGAGTAGGAGTGCACCGGACTCCCAGCTTGTAGGACCTTGAATGTGGGCTGTTGGAGCCTCCACGAAACAAACATTGAGGATGGATGGTCATCTCCACCCAGGTTGTTACCAAGGCATGACCATGCCATATTTGGATCGCCGCCCAATCGTTGCGCTTAGATTACTTGAGCCACCCAGTGCAACATGAAAATCGTTGCAGATTCGTCGTTCACGCTCGCGCGCCCTACAACGCCTTGCGTCAAAGCCATCGCCTGGAGCCCTGTCACCGCCGTCAGCCTCACGGGCTTTGCCCGGCAGCGTCCTCCAGTGGTGGTGAGGGAAGCGAGAGAGGTGGGAAGGTCACGGAGAGATTGTATAGGAAGCCGCCCATGTTGTCCATCTGGATGGTGCAGGGGCAGTTGCCTACTACTACACAGGGCCTTGGCTAATATGAGCCCCTATATGTCTCTGGACGCGTTCACGGACATGAGCCGGTCTCTTTGTGCAACCGCATCCTCCACCTTTAAAATCTCAAATGCACATGCACATCAATACTGTGGCAGTTGATGATGTGTTGCACACTTTTGCACAACATGATTGTGGAGGATGAGGGTGAAAGAGTATCCCGCACACATAATTTTGAGAAGTCCAGAGAACATGGCCGTCTCCTGGAACAAGATGAAGAGCATGTTATAAACTTTCTAGAGATGCATCGACAACTTCTAGATCAACAGGTGCATGTTATGAACACGTTTCACTGCAATGGCGCGCTGGAAGCTGAATACGTGTGATGATGCAAGGCATGGCTTTAGCAATGGAACACACCGAGCTTCAGTTCATCTTGGAGTCAGACTCATCTACTCCCCCATCTATGTTCAAAAACGATTCGCTTGTTTGTTCTTCATATGGTCAGCCTGCTGCATTGTAGATCAAAGCCCTGAAAGATACTGGGGAGTTTATTCCATAAAAGCTTTGTCGTAGTCAGTCAAAATAAAATACTGTTGGGTAACGTAGCAGAAAACAAAAATTTTCCTACGGTTTCACAAAGATCCATCTAGGAGTTCATCTAGCAACGAGTGATTAGATGCATCTACGTACCTTGTAGATCGCAAGCGGAAGCGTTCAAAGAACAGGGATGAGGTAGTCGTACTCGACGTGATTCGAATCACCGAAGATCTTAGCACCGAATGGACGATGCCTCCGCGTTCAACACACGTACAGAACAGCCACGTCTCCTCCTTCTTGATCCAGCAAGGGGAGAGGAGAGGTTGAGGGAGATGGCACCAGCAGCAGCACGACGGCGTGGTGATGATGGAGCTGCAGTACTCCGTCAGGGCTTCGCCAAGCGCTATGGAGGAGGAGGAAGTGTTGGAGAGGGAGAAGGAGGCAACCAAAGGCGTGGGAGAAAAGCCCTCCTTCCCTCACTATATATAGGAGGGCCAAGGGGGGGGGGCGCCGGCCCTAGGAGATCCAATCTCCTAGGGTGGGGCGGCGGCCAAGGGGGGTTTCCCTCCCCCCCAAGGCACCTAGGAGGTGCCTTCCCCTCCTAGGACTCCATCCCCTTGTAACCCTAGGCGCATGGGCCTCTTTGGGGCTGGTGCCCTTGGCCCATGTAGGCCAAGGCGCACCCCCTAGAGCCCATGTGGCCCCCCGGGACAGGTGGCCCCACCTGGTGGGCCCCCGGGACCCTTCCGGTGGTCCCGGTACAATACCGATAACCCCGAAACTTGTCCCGATGCCCGAAACAGGACTTCCCATATATAAATCTTTACCTCCGGACCATTCCGGAACTCCTCGTGACGTCCGGGATCTCATCCGGGACTCCGAACAACATTCGGGTTACTGCATATACATATCCCTACAACCCTAGCGTCACCGAACCTTAAGTGTGTAGACCCTACGGGTTCGGGAGATATGCAGACATGACCGAGACGACTCTCCGGTCAATAACCAACAGCGGGATCTGGATACCCATGTTGGCTCCCACATACTCCACGATGATCTCATTGGATGAACCACGATGTCGAGGATTTAAGCAACCCCGTATGCAATTCCCTTTGTCAATCGGTATGTTACTTGCCTGAGATTCGATCGTCGGTATCCCAATACCTTGTTCAATCTCGTTACCGGAAAGTCACTTTACTCGTACCGTAATGCATGATCCCGTGACCAGACACTTGGTCACTTTGAGCTCATTATGATGATGCATTACCGAGTGGGCCCAGTGATACCTCTCCGTCATATGGAGTGACAAATCCCAGTCTCGATCCGTGTCAACCCAACAGACACTTTCGGAGATACCTGTAGTGCACCTTTATAGTCACTCAGTTACGTTGTGACGTTTGGTACACCCAAAGCACTCCTACGGTATCCGGGAGTTACACGATCTCATGGTCAAAGGAAAAGATACTTGACATTGGAAAAGCTCTAGCAAACGAACTACATGATCTTTGTGCTATGCTTAGGATTGGGTCTTGTCCATCACATCATTCTCCTAATGATGTGATCCCGTTATCAATGACATCCAATGTCCATAGCCAGGAAACCATGACTATCTGTTGATCAACGAGCTAGTCAACTAGAGGCTTACTAGGGACATATTATGGTCTATGTATTCACATGTGTATTACGATTTCCGGATAATACAGTTATAGCATGAATAAAGACAATTATCATGAACAAAGAAATATAATAATAATGCTTTTATTATTGCCTCTAGGGCATATTTCCAACAGTCTCCCACTTGCACTAGAGTCAATAATCTAGTTACATTGTGATGAATCGAACACCCATGGAATTCTGGTGTTGATCATGTTTTGCCCTAGGGAGAGGTTTAGCCAACGGATCTGCTACATTCAGGTCCGTATGTACTTTACAAATCTCTATGTCTCCATTTTGAACATTTTCACGAATGGAGTTGAAGCGACGCTTGATGTGCCTTGTCTTCTTGTGAAACCTGGGCTCCTTGGCAAGTGCAATAGCTCCAGTGTTGTCACAAAAGAGTTTGATTGGCCCCGACGCATTCGGTATCACTCCTAGGTCGGTGATGAACTCCTTCACCCATATTGGCCTAGTCGGGCGCGGGGTATTTAAAAGAACAATTTCACTGCGACTAAAAAAATTCTAGAAAAATAAATAAAATTCTAAAAATGCCAAATCAAATTTTCTCCATCTAAATTTTAGAACAGGATGAACATTTTCTTGGCCCTAAATGCAATTTTTGAAAACGTGCATTTTTTCTTAAATTCAAATAAAATAGCAAATAAGACCAAAATAAAATCTTATTTGATTTTTTTATTAAATCCTCAATATTTCTTTATTTTGGGAAAGTCATTTTATTCCCTCTCTCATAATTTTTATAATAGAAATAATTGAAGATAAAATAAATAAAATCAAATTATCCTATTTTCAAAATTGAGACAACTCAAATATGAAAATAACGAAATCCCCAACTCTCTCCGAGGGTCCTTGAGTTGCGTGAAATTTCTAGGATCAACCAAATGAAATAAATATGATATGCAATAATGATCTATTGTATAACATTCCAAATTGAAAATTTGGGATGTTACAAACCTACCCCCCCCTTAAGATGAGTCTCGCCCTCGAGATTCGGGTTGGCTAGAAAATAGGTGAGGGTGGTCCTTCAACAGATCTTCCTCTCGTTCCCAGGTGGCTTCATCCTCCGTGTGGTGGCTCCATTGAACTTTGCAAAACTTGATAACCTTGCTGCGGGTGACTCGGCTGGCATACTCAAGAATCTTGACTAGTCTCTCCTCATAGGTCAAATCACTGTCCAACTGAATCGCTTCTAGCGGCACTGTATCTCTTAGCGGTATATCAGCCATCTCTGCATGGCACTTCTTCAACTGGGAAACGTGGAACACGTCGTGAACTCCTGACAATCCTTCGGGTAATTCCAACTTGTAGGCTACTTCTCCCATACGCTCCACAACTTTGTATGGTCCTACAAAACGTGGTGCTAACTTTCCCTTAACTCCAAAGCGCTTAACTCCTCGAAGTGGAGATACTCGAAGATAAACTCGGTCTCTGACTTCGTAAACTGTCTCCTTGCGTTTCGAATCTGCGTAGCTCTTCTGTCTGGACTGGGCTACCTTGAGCCTATCACGAATCAATTTTACTCTCTGTTCAGACTCCTTAATCAGATCTGGTCCAAACAACTGACGGTCTCCAACTTCATCCCATGATAATGGGGTCCTGCACCTCCTTCCGTACAAGGCTTCGAAAGGGGCCATTTTCAAACTGGATTGATAACTGTTGTTATAAGAGAATTCTGCGTATGGCAAATTCTCGTCCCAACTAGATCCATAATCTAGCGCACAAGCTCTCAGCATATCCTCCAAAATCTGATTGACTCTCTCGGTCTGTCCATCTGTCTGTGGATGGAAAGCTATACTGAACTCTAGCCTGGTACCCAAAGTTTCGTGCAACTGATTCCAGAACTTTGAGGTAAACTGGGTTCCTCTATCTGATACAATGCTCCTTGGAACTCCATGCAGACATACGATTCTGGTCATGTATATCTTTGCCAACTTGGCACTAGTATAGGTAGTCTTCACTGGAATGAAATGAGCTACCTTTGTCAAACGATCGACTACAACCCATATCGAGTCATAGCCTGAACGAGTTCTGGGCAATCCTGTGATAAAATCCATGCCTAGCTTATCCCACTTCCATTCAGGTATCGGCAATGGCTATAGCAATCCTGTTGGCTTGTGATGCTCTGCCTTTACTCTCTGACATACATCCCAACGGCTACATACTCCGCAATATCTTTCTTCATTCTGGTCTACCAGAAAATATCCTTCAAATCCAAATACATCTTGGTATTTCCTGGGTGAATCGAATATGGTGAATCATGGGCCTCTTGCAGAATCAATTTCCTAATCTCTGAATCATTAGGCACATAAACACGGTCTTCAAACCATAGGGTATCGTGCTCATCCTCACGAAATCCTTTAGCTTTTCCTTTGCTTATTTTCTCCTTAATAGAAGCAATCTCCTTGTCATTCTTCTGGGCTTCTCTGATCTTATCCATCAACGTAGACTGAATCTCCAATGCTGCTACATAGCCTCTCAGAACTATCTCCAAACATAGCTCACGAAGATTTTCGGCTAAATCCCTTGGTAAATCTCCCGTCATTAGGGTGTTGACATGACTTTTGTGGCTCAACGCGTCAGCTACTATGAGGGAGTCCTGGATTAGGGGGTGTTCGGGTAGCCGGACTATACCTTCAGCCGGACTCCAGGACTATGAAGATACAAGATTGAAGACTTCATCCCGTGTTCGGATGGGACTTTCCTTGGCATGGAAGGCAAGCTTGGCGATGCGGATATTCAAGATATCCTACCATTGTAACCGACTCTATGTAACCCTAACCCTATCCGGTGTCTATATAAACCGGAGGGTTGTAGTCCGTAGGACATCAACTCCATATACAACAATCATACCATAGGCTAGCTTCTAGGGTTTAGCCTCCTTGATCTCGTGGTAGATCTACTCTTGTACTACCCATATCATCAATATTAATCAAGCAGGAGCAGGGTATGACCTCCATCGAGAGGGCCCGAACCTGGGTAAAAACATCGTGTCCCTTGTCTCCTGTTACCATCCGGTCTTGACGCACAGTTCGGGACCCCCTACCCGAGATCCGCCGGTTTTGACACCGACATTGGTGCTTTCATTAAGAGTTCCTCTGTGTCGTCGCCTTTAGGCCCGATGGCTCCCTTGATCATCAACAATGATGAGGTCCAGGGTGAGACTTTTCTCCCCGGACAGATCTTCGTCTTCGGCGGCTTCGCACTGCGGGCCAATTCGCTTGGCCACCTGGAGAAGATCGAAAGCTATGCCCCTGGCCATCAAGTCAGGTTTGGAAGCTTAAACTACACGGCTGACATCCGCGGAGACTTGATCTTCGACGGGTTCGAGCCACGGCCAAGCGCGCCGCACTATCTCGAGGGGCATGATCTAGCTCTGCCTCCGGACAGTGTCCTGGAGGCTGCACACGCACCGGTTCCGACCCCTAACTCGGAGCCTATTGCACCAATCGAGGATGAGCGGTTGGACGTCACCTCAGGGGCTGCGATCTCAAAGGCGATCGAGCCGAACACCAGCCCCGCACTCTGCATGACCCGTGACTCCGAGGATCCGGACTCCTCCCCGGACTTCGAACCACCGCGCCCCGGCCAATCGAATCCGATTGGGCACCGATAATGGAGTTCACCGTCGCGGACATCTTTCAACACTCGCCTTTTGGCGACATCCTGAATTCTCTCAAGTCTCTCTCTTTATCAGCAGAGCCCTGGCCAGATTACGTTCAGCGAGGATGGGATACGGACGATGAAGAAGTTCAAAGCCCACCCACCACCCACTTTGTAGCCACTGTCGACGATTTAACTGACATGCTTGACTTCGGCTCCGAAGACATCGACGGTATGGACGACAATGTAGGAGATGAACAGGAACCAGCACCTGTAGGGCGCTGGAAGGCCACCTCGTCATATGACATATATATGGTGGATACTCCAAAAGATGGAGATGGCGATGGAACAGCGGGGGATGACACCTCCAAGAAACAGCCAAAGCGCCGACTGATGGGGTTATGTACCTAGGGTAGGGTCATGGACCTGATCCAAGTAACTTACCCCAGGACATCCTTAGAAGAGGTCGCCTTCCAGTCGACCAACGAGGATTCACTCGACTGGCCTGAAGGACTCGACCACGAAGACTCACTCGACCATCAGGAGGTCAAGAGGCACTCTGCACTGCAACGGCCTGTAATCAAGTAGACTTTATGATAGTAAAGGCACTTTATGTGGGGCGTTACCAGTAACGCCCCAGACTTAACTCACCTTGAACCCTCTCCTACGTGGGCTGGCTGGGGGTCCTGGCGCACTCTATATAAGCCACCCTCCTCCACAGGCAGAGGGGTTCGGCACCTTGTAATTCATACATTCATAATCCACTCGACCGCCTCCGGGCTCCGAGACGTAGGGCTGTTACTTCTTCCGAGAAGGGCCTGAACTCGTACATCCTTCGTGCTTACAACCTCTCCATAGCTAGGACCTTGCCTCTCCATACCTACCCCCCACTCTACTGTCAGGCTTAGAACCACGACAGTTGGCGCCCACCTTGGGGCAGGTGTTTTAGCGATTTTGTGGAGAAGTTGCGATTCTTCCGAGTACTTTCATCATGGTGTCTGCTGGAGTTTTGGTCGAGGGTCAAGAGATCCGTCTCGGCACTCTCACCTTCATCGCCGACGACTCCGCATGGCTCCAGGAGGCTCCACTCGACGTAGATGCGCTCCCCGTCCGCGGTGCGACGCATTTTCGCGCATGTGTCCGCGGCGTTCTGCTGCGGCAACCGTCGACCCAGTATCGGTCGGCTCCTCCATCGTCCACCCTCCCGGTCTCCCGCCAGCGCAAGCGCTCAGGCCGGTCGAGGCTTCAGCGATGGCTGAGTCACGCGGTGGCTCGCCAATCGGCCACTACACAAGTTGCGGCAATCGAGCCCAACGAATCTCTCTACGGCTTGTTCGATCAGTCGACTGGCTCCGGAGAGACTGCATCCGAGTGCGGAAGCAGTGATCCAGCGGCGGAAATCTTGATGGTCGACGGGCCCCACAGCCCTCCTGGCTTCGCCCGTGGTGGTGGAGCAGGTGACGGCGGCGACCCTGCACGAGACTACGAAGAGTACCAGCCCGAGCCACTCGACTCTCTGCAAAGAGAAGAGCTTCGCCGCAGGAACGAGGATCCCCTGCGTATTCCCATCGCAGGAGAAACCCCCGAGGCTCGTGCCTTGGAGGAGGCGCGTCTGGCCAATTTGGCCGAGCGCACTCGACTGGAGAACCTTCAGCGAGCACTCGACGAGCGCGCGCGGCAACGAGTTCCCGACACCAGTCGACGTCAACTCTTCCCGCCGACTCAGGTATATCGAACCCCAATTCAGAATTTAGCAGCTGCGACCCGTATAGCAGAGTCCATTCAGCCTTCGCAGTCGGAAGCTGGCAGAGGTTTGCTGCAGATCAGGGATCTGCTCCGGGCAGCAGGAGATCAGAATTCAGCCGTGTCTCAGTCGCGCAACAGAATTCACAGTCGATCTGTCACTGTGAATACGGTTCAGTCGGCTCACAGCCCCAGATCGCCTCCGCGGCGCGAAGGGCGTGAGAATCGGCGAGATCAATATGGCGACAGACTCGACCGAGATGATAGGCGTCGAGTGCCCTATTCCCCTCCGAGGGGTGGGTCTTACGCTCCTCGGCAGCCAGATGATAGGCGTCAGTACAGTACAGGGCGTAGGGTTCCAGTTGACCCCAGAGAGCCAGGCTTCGACGCGCGATCCATTATCGTGCAAGGGTTGGTCGACCGGAACAGAGCCCATCGAGGCGCACTCGACAGAGATGTACCCACGAGCAGTCGAGTACATGTTTCTGGTCCTGAATGTTTCAGCAGAGCTATCAGAGCCGCAGTTATCCCCCCCAATTTCAGGTTGGCAACAGGAGTCAGCAAGTTCACTGGTGAGTCTAAGCCTGAAACTTGGCTTGAAGACTACCGAGTGGCAGTTCAGATCGGTGGTGGGAACGACGAGGTGGCCATGAAGCATTTGCCCCTCATGTTGGAAGGTTCTGCCAGGGCATGGTTGACTCAATTACCTCCTAGCAGCATTTACACTTGGGAAGATCTGTCCCGAGTGTTCGTCAGAACGTTTGAAGGGACTTGCAAGCGACCAGCGGGATTGACAGAGTTGCAAGTCTGCGTGCAGAAAACTAATGAGACTCTCAGAGAGTATATTCAGAGGTGGATCACTTTGCACCACACTGTGGAAAATGTCTCTGATCATCAGGCAGTATGCGCCTTCAAAGACGGCGTCAAGAACAGAGAACTGAGTTTGAAATTTGGTCGAACCGGTGACATGACCTTGAGTCGGATGATGGAGATTGCTACCAAGTACGCCAACGGCGAAGAAGAAGACCGACTCCGAAGCGGCAAGCACAAGCCGAGTCAGTCGGAAAAAGGAAACACCAGTCGGAAACAGAAGCGGAAGGCTGAACCGGCAGCTCCTGGAGAGGCTCTGGCCGTGACTCAAGGAAAGTTTAAGGGGAAACCAAAAGGATCCTGGAACCCCAAGAAGGTAAAGGATAAAGAAGGGAACGACGTGATGGATATGCCGTGTCACATTCACACGAAGAAAGATGAAGAGGGGAATATCATTTACCCAAAGCACACCACTCGCCAATGTCGACTCCTGATCCAGCAGTTTCAGGGAAAACAGTCTAAGGACAAGGAGAAGGAGTCGGACAAGGCCGAAGACAAAGAGGACAGTGAGGGAGGATATCCGCATATCAACTCCACTCTGATGATCTTTGCAGATGTGGAAAGCAGAAGTCGACTGAAAGTGATTAACCGAGAGGTGAACATGGTTGCCCCAGCAAAGGCAAATTATCTGAAGTGGTCTCAAACACCCATCACATTCGACCAATCTGATCACCCGACTCATATTGCCACCCCTGGGAGGCAAGCTTTGGTGGTCGATCCAGTTGTCGAAGGCACTCGACTGACAAAGGTGCTGATGGATGGTGGAAGTGGGCTGAACTTATTATATGCAGACACATTGAAAGGTATGGGCATTCCGATGTCCCGACTGAGCACTAGTAACATGAGCTTCCATGGAGTTATACCAGGGAAGAAGGCCGAGTCACTCGGCCAGATAGCTTTGGACGTAGTGTTTGGCGATTCAAAGCATTTTCGCAAAGAAAAATTGACGTTTGAGGTCGTGGATTTTCAAAGTGCATATCATGCCATTTTGGGGAGGCCAGCCTATGCACGGTTCATGGCTCGACCATGTTACGTGTACCTCAAATTGAAGATGCCCGGTCCCAAAGGTGTGATCACTGTCACCGGTGATAGGAAAAAGGCAGAGGAGTGCTTTCAGAAGGGCTCCAAGATTGCCGATTCCCAAGTGACAGCGGTCGAGTTCGAAGAATACAAGCAAAACGCAGATCCGAGTGACTTGCTGCGATCCAAGAAGCCCGCCACAGAGTCTGCATTCCAGTCGTCCGGTGAGACGAAGCCTGTTCACATTCACCCGACCGACCCCGAAGCAGCTCCGACCCGCATCTCCACAACACTCGACCCAAAATAGGAAGAAGCGCTCATCCAGTTCCTCCGTGAGAACTGGGACATTTTTGCATGGAAGCCCGCTGACATGCCAGGTGTTCCCAGGGGACTGGCTGAGCATCGCCTAAGAGTCGACTCGTCTGCAAAACCAGTCAAAGAACATCTTCGGCGGTCCGCCGTCCAGAAGAGAAAGGCCATCGGTGAAGAAGTGGCTCGACTGTTGGCGGCAGGATTTATCCGAGAGATATACCACTCCGAGTGGCTCGCTAATGTCGTCATGGTTCCTAAGAAGGACAAGTCGCTCCGAATGTGCATTGATTTCAAGCACATCAACCGGGCCTGCCCGAAAGATCACTTTCCTCTCCCTCGCATAGATCAAATTGTTGACTCGACCGCGGGATGCGAGAGGTTGTCTTTTTTAGATGCTTACTCCGGGTACCACCAGATCCGTCTGTACGGGCCCGATGAGGTAAAAACAGCTTTCATCACTCCATTCGGGTGCTTCTGCTATATCACCATGCCATTCGGCCTCAAGAATGCCGGAGCCACATTTATGCGAATGATTCAGAAGTGTCTACTCACCCAAATCAGTCGGAATGTGGAAGCTTATATGGATGATATTGTTGTCAAGTCACGAAAAGGTTCCGACCTGCTCGCTGACCTCGCCGAAACATTTGCCAACCTCAGAAGGTATGATATCAAGCTCAATCCATCAAAGTGCACATTTGGAGTTCCTGGTGGCAAGTTACTCGGTTTTCTCGTTTCCGAACGGGGAATCGACGCTAACCCAGAGAAGATTGGCACTATTCTCCGAATGAAACGCCCTGTGCGAGTGCACGATGTCCAGAAGCTTACTGGATGCTTGGCCGCATTAAGTCGATTCATCTCACGACTCGGTGAAAAGGCACTGCCTCTTTACCGACTGATGAAGAAGGCTGACAAGTTCGAGTGGACTCCAGAAGCTGATGCAGCGTTTGCCGAGCTAAAAGCTCTGCTCTCCACCCAGCCGGTGCTTGCTGCTCCAATCAGCAAAGAGCCTCTGTTGCTCTACATCGCAGCCACAGGACAAGTCGTCAGTACTGTGCTAACGGTCGAGCGGGAAGAAGAAGGAAAAGCTCTCAAAGTTCAGCGCCCAGTGTATTATTTGTCTGAAGTCTTGACTCCATCCAAGCAGAGATATCCTCATTATCAGAAGCTTGTGTATGGAATATACATGACCACAAAGAAGGTTGCTCATTATTTCTCTGACCATTCCATCACAGTCGTCAGCGACGCTCCACTATCAGAGATTTTGCACAACAGAGATGCAACTGGTCGAGTGGCCAAATGGGCGATTGAACTTCTTCCCCTTGATATCAAGTTTGAGGCAAAGAAAGCCATTAAGTCCCAGGCAATAGCAGATTTCCTCGCCGAGTGGATCGAACAGCAGCAGCCGACTGAAGTTCACTCGGAGCATTGGACCATGTTTTTCGATGGCTCTAAGATGTTGAATGGTTCCGGTGCTGGGGTTGTCCTGGTTTCCCCCAGAGGAGATAAGCTCAGATATGTGCTCCAGATTCACTTTGATTCCTCCAACAATGAGGCAGAATATGAGGCCCTCCTATATGGGTTGCGCATGGCCATTTCACTCGGCGTCCGTCGCCTAATGGTCTATGGCGACTCGGATTTAGTGGTCAATCAGGTGATGAAAGAGTGGGACGTGAGAAGCCCAGCCATGACTGGATACTGCAGTGCAGTGAGGAAGCTGGAGAAGAAGTTCGAGGGGTTGGAGCTCCATCATATACCCCGACTGAAAAATCAAGCAGCTGATGATCTAGCAAAGATAGGTTCCAAGAGAGAAGCCATTCCGAGTGGTGTGTTCTTGGAGCATATACACACTCCGTCAGTCAAAGAAGATCCTTTCACCGAAGAAACTCCGCAGCCCAAGAGCGCCACAGATCCGACTGAAGTTGAAGTCCCAGCGGTGGTCGACTTGATCATGGAGGTTTTGGTGGTCATTCCCGACTGGACGATTCCGTATGTCGCATATATCTTGAGGAAAGAGCTTCCGGAGGATGAGGAAGAGGCTCGACAGATCGTCCGTCGATCTAAGGCCTTTACCGTAATCAAAGGACAATTATACAGAGAAAGCGCGACTGGAGTCGGTCAGAAGTGCATAACACCAGAAGAAGGTCGACTCATCCTCAATGATATTCACTCGGGGACCTGTGGTCATCATGCGTCCTCTCGGACCATCGTGGCCAAAGCATACCGAGCCGGATTTTACTGGCCCAAGGCGAATGAGATGGCAAAAGAGATAGTAGATAAGTGCGAGGGATGTCAGTTCTACTCGAATATGTCGCACAAGCCTGCGTCAGCTTTGAAGACCATCCCACTCGTCTGGCCTTTTGCAGTTTGGGGGCTGGACATGGTCGGCCCTTTGAGAACAGGACGAAGTGGCTTCACGCATGTACTGGTGGCAGTCGACAAGTTCACCAAGTGGATCGAGGCTAAACCAATCAAGAGCCTTGACACCGGTACTGCTGTTAGCTTCATCAGGGAACTAATATTCAGATATGGAGTCCCGCACAGCATCATTACGGATAATGGGTCGAACTTTGACTCAGAGGAATTCAGAACCTTCTGCAACTCCCAGGGCACACGGGTCGACTACGCATCAGTCGCCCATCCCGCAGTCGAATGGACAAGCAGAGCGAGCTAATGGACTGATTCTCAAGGGACTGAAGCCTCGACTGATGCGTGATCTCAAACACGCGGCTGGAGCTTGGGTCGACGAACTTCCATCTGTACTCTGGGGACTGCGGACCACGCCTAATCGGTCGACCGGAAGAACTCCATTCTTCTTGGTCTATGGAGCTGAAGCAGTCTTGCCGAGTGATCTTCTCCACAATGCTCCTCGAGTTGAAATCTACAACGAAGCAGAAGCTGAACAAGCGCGGCAGGACGCAGTCGACCTTTTAGAGGAAGAAAGGGAGATGGCTCTGATCCGGTCGACCATCTACCAACAAGATCTGCGCCGTTTCCACGCCCGAAATGTGAGAGGTCGAGCCTTCCAGGAAGGGGATTTGGTTCTCCGAGTGGATCAGCACAAACCACACAAGCTTGCTCCTTCTTGGGAAGGCCCCTTCATCGTCACCAAGGTTCTCCACAACGGGGCGTACCGTCTTTACAACGTCGAGCATAATATCGACGAGCCCCGAGCTTGGAACGCGGAGCTACTCCGCCCATTTTACACTTAAGTTTTATCACTCGGATGAGTTGCAATAAAGTACTTCTGTAGTTCATGGACCTCAAAATAATAGTGTCATCACTTTTTATTTTTGTCCACATAAAAACTCCCCCTCAGTGGGTGACTTAGCCGCGAATCCGTTTCGCCTAAGTTTGTAAAAATCCTACCGAGTGGTGAGCCAGACTCTCACTCGGAGGCTTAGCTGCGAATCCGTTTCGCCTAAGTTATCAAAATCCCACCGAGTGGTAAGCCAGACTTTCACTCGGGGGCTTAGCTGCAGTCCAAGGACTCGCCTAAGTTTATCAAAATCCTACCGAGTGAAGAGCAACCCTCTCACTCGGAGGCTTAGCTGCAGTGCAAGCACTCGCCTAAGTTTATCAAAATCCCACCGAGTGGTAAGCCAGACTTTCACTCGGAGGCTTAGCTGCAGTGCAAGCACTCGCCTAAGTTTATCAAAATCCTACCGAGTGAAGAGCAACCCTCTCACTCGGGGGCTTAGCTGCAGTCCAAGCACTCGCCTAAGTTATAAAAATCCTACCGAGTGAAGAGCAACCCTCTCACTCGGGGGCTTAGCTGCAGTCCAAGGACTCGCCTAAGTTATAAAAATCCTACCGAGTGAAGAGCAACCCTCTCACTCGGGGGCTTAGCTGCAGCCCTGTGCTCGCCTAAGTTATAAAAATCCTACCGAGTGAAGAGCAACCCTCTCACTCGGGGGCTTAGCTGCAGTCCAAGCACTCGCCTAAGTTGTAAAAATCCTGCCGAGTGAAGAGCAACCCTCTCACTCGGGGGCTTAGCTGCAGCCCTGTGCTCGCCTAAGTTATAAAAATCCTACCGAGTGAAGAGCAACCCTCTCACTCGGGGGCTTAGCTGCAGTCCAAGCACTCGCCTAAGTTGTAAAAATCCTGCCGAGTGAAGAGCAACCCTCTCACTCGGGGGCTTAGCTGCAGTCCAAGCACTCGCCTAAGTTGTAAAAATCCTACCGAGTGAAGAGCAGCCCTCTCACTCGGGGCTTAGCTGCAGTCCAAGCACTCGCCTAAGTTGTGAAAATCCTACCGAGTGAAGAGCAACCCTCTCACTCGGGGGCTTAGCTGCAGCCCTGTACTCGCCTAAGTTGTGAAAATCCTACCGAGTGAAGAGCAACCCTCTCACTCGGGGGCTTAGCTGCAGCCCTGTGCTCGCCTAAGTTACAAAAATCCTACCGAGTGAAGAGCAACCCTCTCACTCGGAGGCTTAGCTGCAGCCCTGTGCTCGCCTAAGGTATAAAAATCCTGCCGAGTGGAGAACAACCCTCTCACTCGGAGGGCTTAGCTGCAGCCCAGTGCTCGCCTAAGTGAACCAAAGAATAGGTCGATTATAAAAAGGCGCCTTGCTTTGAACCTGCAAAAGACATTTTGAGCCGAGGGCAATCATATTCAAGCGCCAAATTCAAGTTTGAATCGATATCTAAAGGAACCGAAAGTGCTCAGGCGTCAAGCCTGTTAAGGTTTGTCGGTTACAATTCCACTCGGCATACCGAGGCAAATTTAAAGCGTCGAGCCAGAAGAAGTTTTTACCCCTCCTGTGGAGGGCTGGAAGGTGCAACAAATTCATCAAGGTCAATTCCGTCGGCGATCCGAGTGGCAGCTGCAAGGAAAGTCTCCATAAAGGACCTGAAGTCGTGCTTCTTGGTATTGGCCACCCGAAGGGCCGCCAGCTTCTCTTCTCGTGCATCTTTGCAGTGGACTCGGGCCAGACACAGAGCGACATCTGCACCACACCGAGCCGAGGACTTCTTCCACTCCTGCACTCGACCAGGGATCGTGTTCAAGCGGGCCATCAGCGACTCAAGGTCATTCTGAAGTGTCTCCTCAGGCCAGAGCGTCGAGTCGATGCGAGATGTGGCGGCCTTCAGCCTTGCGAGATAGTCCACGACAGCTGCAACACGAGACTCCAGTCGGAAAACATCCATGGCAACTTCGTCGTTCACCGGAGAATTGACGGGGTCAAGGTTTGGCTCCAGTCGGCTGGTTTCTTCTTCAAAGTTTTGACAAAATTCTGCAAGGGTGATCACTAAGTCAAGGAGATAGTCGAATGGAAAAAGCCACAATTGGAAATATTTGCCAAACATGGAGGTTTACCTTCAAGCATAAGAAACAGCTTCTTGGCAAGGCCACTCAGGAAGGCCTCCAGTTCAGTTTTCTTCTCAGTCAATTTGCTGACTTGGTCGGTCAGGGCAGCTTTGTCAGTTTTCAGTCGACTGACCTCCTTGTTGGCAATCCCAAGAGCAGTTTTCAGATTGGTATTGTCTTGTTCGAGCTTGGTGACTGAAGCTAACTTCTCGTCAGCAAGCTTGATCTTCTCAGCTAGCTCAAGGTCTTTCTTCTGCTGGGCCTCCCTTACCTTACCTGCAAGTTACAGCAAGATCAGATGCTGAAACAAGCAAGGGGAAAAGCAGTCGTCAGGGTCTCACCAAACATACCTTCGGTCTCCTCCTTTGCCTTTGTCAGCTTCTCCTGAACCAGCTTCAAGCTCAGCTCGACTTGAGTATGTTTTTGTTCCAGCTCTGAGTAGCGAGCCACAAGATCACAAGAGTTCTGCGAAGAACCAATCGACTAAATGTCAAATATAATTCACTTCCGAGTGAAAAAGGGAAAAACACACGTTTCTAAGACTACAGCCGAATACAAGCATTCGACCGTAGTCTCGGGGACTACACCCAGTGGGTGCACTCAGCGTGCCCCCACTAATCCTGTTGAAGACAAAGTCGACCAGTCGACCTCAAAAAAAAAAGTGTGCGAGATGCATTCTCTAAGACTGTGATCAACTGCAAGCAGTCGACCACAGTCTCGGGGACTACACCCAGTGGGTGCACTCAGCGTGCCCCCACCGGTTTGTGAAATCCAGTCGACCAGTCGACTGACAGAAAGATTGACATCATAAAGCCTAAGGCCGACTGCCAGCAGTCGACCTTAGCCTTGGGGACTACACCCAGTGGGTGCACTCAGCGTGCCCCCACCGGTTTGCGAAATCCAGTCGACCAGTCGACTGACAGAAAGATTGACATCATAAAGCCTAAGGCCGACTGCCAGCAGTCGACCTTAGCCTTGGGGACTACACCCAGCGGGTGCACTCAGCGTGCCCCCGCTAACACGGAGTTTATTCGACACACCCAGTGGGTGATTACTATAAATTCCGGAAAAGAAAAGTTTTTGGTAGCATATCCAACAGAACAAACAGCGGTCGACTGACCTGGACATTGCTTTGGAGGGCAGAGCTGGCGTCATAAGCTGCCTGGCTCGCGTCCCGGATGGTCTTCAGCTGCTCCATCATGAGTCCCGCCTGGCGTATTGCCTCCTTCGCTGCACCAGCTTGGTCCTCTGGGACGTGGTGAGTCGTGAAGAGGGAGGGCTGCTGAGCACTCGTCAGTGGATTTGCGAAGGACACCGTGTGTCGAGTGGTGTTCCCTTCCTCCACAGTCAGAGTCTCAGGCGCCGTCACATCCTGAGGCACCTTACTGGCGGGCGTTTTCCGACTCTTCCTGCGTGCCAGTGGTTCTTCATCCTCGTCGTCGTCAGGGAGATTGATAACAGTATGGGGCGGAGCTGCGAAGAAGAATCAGGATCAGAGGTCGCGAGTCAGTCGACTAAAAACGGTGTTAAGAATACAGTACCTGGGTTCGAAGTTGCCGCATCCTCCATCTCGTGGTCATCGGCCCGGGCCGAGGTCTCAGAAGTAGCAGCACTGCAACTCCAAAGGATCAGTCGACTAACTTCAGCGTCGACCAGAAATAAAGTTCACACAGAATGAGAAAATATGAGCAGCACGGTTACCCTGATATGGTAGGGATGGACACCTTCATCTTCGGCAAGAGTTTGATCGGCTTCGACGAGGCCGCCCTGGGCTGCTTCGGCGCCTTTTCAGTCGGCGCTGGAGAGGTGGTCCTAGGGCGTTTGGTCGACTGCGTCGCAACCCCCTTGCCACGTTCAGTCGAAGGGTCGTGGACGAGCTTCGACCGCCTTTCCGAGCGCGGTGGCACGACCTCCTCCTCCTCCTCTTCCTCGTCCTCGACGTCGTCTTCATCATCGACATCATCATCATCGTCGTCATCGTCCTCTGCGACATCCGAGTCCCATTCCTCCTCTTCCTGGCTCTCGCCTCCGCTCGCCTCGCCCTCCTCAGTCGAAGCTTGTGCCCCATTGGGCATCGAGTACAGCTCGGTGAGGGCCTAACAAATGCCCAGACAATGATCAGTCGACCAGTCGACAGAGCAAACAGAGATGAATGCGACAAGAATGCAGTGGAGAGCAGGGCAAGTGTACCTTATCTGGATCACTGTTGTGGTCGAGTGGAGGAATCCGTCTGGCTCCGCGTGGGTTGTCCTTGTTTCCGGTGACGGCCGCCATCCATCTTTCCAGAGTGACATCGTCGACTGCTTCTGGATGGACTCTGGTCTCGTCTTCGGTCCCACAGTACAACCACATGCAGTGGCTCCGGAACTGGAGAGGCTGGATGCGACGCCTGAGGAAAACCTCCAAGAGGTCCATGCCTGTCACTCCCTCCCGAACCAACTGCACCACGCGCTCCATCAACATCTTCACGTCGGCTCTCTCCTCCGGAATCAGCTTCAGAGGGGAAGGCTTGCTCACTCGGTCCATGGTGAACGGAGGGAGTCCACTCGACTGCCCTGGCGTCGACTGGACCTGGCAGTAGAACCAAGTCGACTGCCAGCCTCTAACGGACTCGGGAAAGGTCATGGGCGGGAAGGTGCTCTTATTCCTCACCTGAATCCCCAGGCCCCCGCACATTTGGACGACTCGGGTTCTCTCATCACCGGGGCTCGCCTTCTTCACGGTCTGAGATCGACACGTGAATATATGTTTGAACAAACCCCAGTGCGGTCGACAGCCCAAGAAACCCTCACACATGGACACGAACGCAGCAAGATAGGCAATGGAGTTTGGGGTAAAGTGGTGGAGCTGCGCTCCGAAGAAATTCAAAAAGCCACGGAAGAAAATACTTGGCGGCAAGGAAAACCCACGATCAACATGAGTGGCCAAAAGCACACACTCACCCTCTTCTGGCTGTGGCTGCCACTCCTTCCCCGGCAACCTCGCAGCTCCGTGAGGGATCAAGCCCTCGTTGGCCATGTCGAGGAGGTCCTTCTCTGTGATGGTCGACTGGATCCAGTCTCCTTGGACCCAGCCCTTCGGCAGGCGGGATCTGGACGAGGACCCTCCGCGGCTGGTGGATCTCCCCTTCGCCTTCTCCGACGCCGACGCCTTCTTGGCGCGCTCCAGCGCCGCCGTCTTCTCCTTGGCCATGGTCGCCGGAGAGATGCGCGAAGGGAAGTGGTGCGGGGGCGAGAGCGAGCACGCTGAGCAGGGAGGAAGGAAGCAGAGAGAGGGGGAGAATGCTAAGGCGCAGCACAGAAATCCTCGCCGGGCTCATTTATAAGGTCCCTTCCGAGTGGATGACAGGTGGGCCCGGTCGATCTAATCATATCTGGAACAGTTATGCAGACGGGATACGTGGCGAAAAAGGCGGCGCGGAGATCGAGGCGTCCATGCCCCGTCCCATCCGAACGCCGCGGTCCGCCCCGCTTCGCGCGCGCCCCAAATTTCGCATCCCGCGGAATCCGCGAGCAACAAATCAGTCTGTCAGGCGCGGTGTTTCCGGCGATCCGTCGCTCGGAGATCGTCGAAGCCTGAAAGATCACTCGACGCAAAAACAGAATGGATCAAGTCGACTGAAGGCAAGTTGTTTCCTGTCGACAAAGGGATTCTTTGGTCCAGAACAGCGCACAACCGGAGCACAAAGATTAATCGGAAACGACATCAACTCCTTCTTCACTCGAAGCCTCAATCCATTCGGGGGCTAATGATGGGGTTATGTACCTAGGGTAGGGTCATGGACCTGATCCAAGTAACTTACCCCAGGACATCCTTAGAAGAGGTCGCCTTCCAGTCGACCAACGAGGATTCACTCGACTGGCCTGAAGGACTCGACCACGAAGACTCACTCGACCACCAGGAGGTCAAGAGGCACTCTGCACTGCAACGGCCTGTAATCAAGTAGACTTTATGATAGTAAAGGCACTTTATGTGGGGCGTTACCAGTAACGCCCCAGACTTAACTCACCTTAAACCCTCTCCTACGTGGGCTGGCTGGGGTCCTGGCGCACTCTATATAAGCCACCCTCCTCCACAGGCAGAGGGGTTCGGCACCTTGTAATTCATACATTCATAATCCACTCGACCGCCTCCGGGCTCCGAGACGTAGGGCTGTTACTTCTTCCGAGAAGGGCCTGAACCCGTACATCCTTCGTGCTTACAACCTCTCCATAGCTAGGACCTTGCCTCTCCATACCTACCCCCACTCTACTGTCAGGCTTAGAACCACGACACCAACATCAGCGGCGCCGCTCTAAATCCCGCCAAAGCAAAAACGGTGATTCCGGCACGGGAGATAATACTACCCCAGATAGCGCCGAAGAACACCCACCCCGGCAAGATTCGGCAAAGGAAGATGGAGAAGCCAGCCCTCATGAGAGAGCAGCAGACCGAGAGGTCGAGGATGATAACTATATGCCTCCCTCCGAAGACGAGGCAAGCCTCGATGACGACGAATTCGTCGTACCATCAGACCCCGCCGAACAAGAGCGTTTCAAACGCAGGCTTTTAGCCATGGCAAGCAGCCTCGAGAAAAAGCAGCAACAGCTTAGAGCTGACCAAGATTTGCTAGCTGCCAGATGGACCGAAGTCCTTGCGGCCGAAGAGTATGAACTCGAACGCCCCTCCAAGAGTTACCCAAAGCGCAGGACGCTACCCCGATCAGAGGAGGAAGCACATACATCACCAGCGCACGACATGGCAGACCGGCCACCTCACGGCCGCGACAGAGAGGCCTCTCCGCCCTCCACCCAAGCCATGCCCCGACGCCACTCAACTAAGGCACGGGAAAATGCACCAGACCTGCGAGACGTACTGGAGGATAAGGCAAGACAAACAAGATCGATCTACGGATCGCGCAGGTGCCCTACGGCACGTGACGATGATCTTCACTCCGGATACAACAAATCCGGCCGGGCCGAACACAACAGACATAGCTCTTCCGAGCTGCGTCGTGATATAGCCTAGCACAGAGGCGCTGCACACCCGCTATGCTTCACGGATGAAGTAATGGATCATAAAATCCCAGAGGGTTTCAAACCCGTAAACATTGAATCATACGATGGCACAACAGATCCGGCGGTATGGATCGAGGATCATCTCCTTCACATCCACATGGCACGCGGCGATGATCTACATGCCATCAAATACCTCCCGCTCAAACTTAAAGGACCGGCCCGGCATTGGCTTAACAGCTTGCCAGAAGACTCAATCGGTTCTTGGGAGGACCTGGAAGCCGCATTCCTTGACAACTTCCAGGGCACTTACGTGCGACCACCGGATGCCGACGACTTAAGACACATAATTTAGCAGCCAGAGGAATCGGCCAGGCAATTCTGGACACGGTTCCTAACAAAGAAAAACTAGATAGTCGACTATCCGGACGCAGAGGCCCTAGCAGCCTTCAAGCATAACATCCGCGATGAGTGGCTTGCCCGGCACCTCGGACAGGAAAAGCCGAAATCTATGGCAGCCCTCACGACACTCATGAACCGCTTTTGCGCGGGAGAAGAGAGCTGGCTAGCTCGTAGTAACAATTTATCAAAGAACCCTGGTAATTCGGATACCAAGGACAAAAGTGGCAGGACACGTCGGAATAAGCAAAAACGCCGCGTTAGCAGCGACAGCAATGAAGACACGGCAGTCAATGCCAGATTCAAAGGCTATAAATCCGGTCAGCGGAAAAATCCATTCAAAAAGAATACTCAGGGCCCGTCTAGTTTGGACCGAATACTCGACCGCTTGTGCCAGATACATGGCACCCCCGAAAGGCCAGCCAATCACACTAGCAGGGATTGTTGGGTGTTCAAGTAGGCAGGCAAGTTACGAGCTGAAAACAAAGACAAGGGGTTGAACAGCGACGACGAGGAGGAGCCCAGGCCGCCGAACAGCAATGGACAGAAGGGCTTTCCCCCACAAGTGCGGACGGTGAACATGATATACGCAGCCCACATTCCTAGGAGGGAGCAGAAGCGTGCGCTACGGGACGTATATGCGATGGAGCCAGTCGCCCCAAAGTTCAACCCATGGTCCTCCTGCCCGATCACTTTTGATCGAAGGGACCATCCCACTAGCATCTGTCATGGCGGCTTCGCCGCATTGGTTCTCGACCCAATCATCGACGGATTTCATCTCACAAGAGTCCTCATGGACGGCGACAGTAGCCTGAACCTGCTTTACCAGGATACAGTGCGGAAAATGGGCATAGATCCCTCAAGGATTAAGCCCACAAAAACGACCTTTAAAGGCGTTATACCAGGTGTAGAAGCCAACTGTACAGGCTCAGTAACACTTGACGTGGTCTTCGGATCCCCAAACAATTTCCGAAGCGAAGAGTTAATCTTCGATATAGTCCCGTTTCGCAGTGGCTATCACGCCCTGCTCGGACGAACCGCATTCACAAAGTTCAATGCGGTGCCGCACTACGCATATCTCAAGCTCAAGATGCCAGGCCCTCGAGGAGTAATCACGGTCAACGGAAACACCGAACGCTCCCTCCGTACGGAGGAGCACATGGCGGCTCTCGCAGCGGAAGTACAAAGTAGCCTTCTTAGGAAATTCTCCAGTCCGGCCATTAAAAAGCCAGACACTGCCAAGCGCGCCCGGAGTAACCCACAGCAGGACCGCCTGGCACGCTCTGAGCAAGCGTAGCAATGCGGCCCCAACCCCAGCTCTCGCGACATAGCGAAACCAGTGCCTCGCATACATAACTACGCCCCTGAAATACCATGGGCACAGGGGAAGGGGCACAATAACGGCACGCCCAAAATACGGCTTAAAACATACTAGGGGCTGCCGGATTCTTTTTTTAATTTTTTCTTACTTTCAGGACTCCATACTTCGGACGACCTGTTCGGCAATTCGACTGCTGCACAAATGATGCAAGATCCAGGGAGGCAGACAAACCACGCCGCATTATGGAACTCCCAGGTGGTCTCTGTTACGAGCAGTATACATGTTTTAAATGCAATTCCGCGTCCTGCCCTTGGTCAGGACATGTTAAATAGTCCAATATCTTTTTGCTTATCGCACTATTTGTATCGTTCGGCTTTGATAAATAGCCTCTCTATAAACAATGCATAGCTTTTTGTCTATTTTTTGCATTATCCTCTTTTCACACATATGTTTATTAAATGACATGATTGCACCCGTACAACATGGTACGGCAAACACGCCAGGGGCTTCAGTACCCCACATTATGGTGTGAGAAGTCCGTACACTTTCACAAGTGCGGCACCCCGAACTTATAGCACTATATGCATCGGCTCCAAATCATGATTTTGGTCAATAGTTGGGTTTGCCCGGCTCCTATGTTTTGGTTCCTTATGTTCCGCTATATCGGCTAGGTAGCACTAGGAGAACCACTGCGATTGTGCCCCAGTTCAGCTGGGTTAAGCACCTCAGTGGAGAAAGCTAAAACTGACTGTCATGATGAGGCGAGAGACCGGTCGCTGTTCGAGAGGTTTTTCGAGTCCCTAAAGACTTATGCCACTTCGAGCGAGGATCTGGCTTTATCCGGCCAAGGCGTGGATAGCGCCCCGAACTCGGTCTTCCGAACTAGGGGCTTCGCCGAAACTTAAAATTATAGAGTTCTATGGCTAAGTGAGAGTGTTCAAGCATTATAGTCCAATTGCCTGGTTCGTTGTGCTGAGCGCCTCCCTCGAAGGACCCAACTATGGGAAAAAGAGCGCTCAGGTTTATCCCGAACACCCCAGCACTAGTGGCATAAGGGCAGAAGCCGACGACTGGCCATCTCTCAATTTTTTGATAAACGGCCGCACAGAAAGTAATATTTTAAATTCAATAAGCATTGCTTAGCGCATATGAACAAGTTTTCAGCGCACAGGATAAACACAAGCGAGTTCATTCAAAAATCACATCCTTGGTACATTCATCCGCCATAAGGCGGGCACCTGCAAGAACATCCTTGTAGTAGTTCTCGGGCTTGCGATGCTCCTTCCCTAGCGACGGCCCGTCCTTCACAAGCTTCTCACCGTCCAGCTTACCCCAGTGCACCTTTGCACGGGCAAGGGCCCGACGGGCACCTTCGATGCAGACGGAGCGCTTGATGACCTCGAGCCTCGGACAGGCCTCCACCAGCCGCCGCACCAGCCCGAAATAGCTCCCAGGCAGGGCCTCTCCGGACCACAGCCGAACTATGAAGCCCTTCATGGCCTGTTCGGCCGCCTTGTGGAGCTCGACCAGCTGTTTCAGCTGGTCACTCAAGGGCACAGGGTGTCCGGCCTCAGAATACTGAGACCAGAACACCTTCTCCGTCGAGCTGCCCTCTTCAGCTCGGTAAAATGTGGCGGCGTCGGATACGCTGCGGGGAAGATCTGTGAATGCCCTGGAGAGCTCCGGATTCGGGTAAGTAACAAGTAGTTACTTTTATATTTCTGCTTTGCATAAAGAATGCCTTACCCGCCGCTATCTTCCTCATCTCCTCCAACTCTTGGAGGGCCTTTTGGGCTTCGGCCTTGGCAGACTTGGCAGTCTCAAGGGCCGTTGCAAGCTCGGATGCTTGCGCCTTTGACTCAAGCTCCAAACTATCATGTTTTTTCATGAGAGCCCGAAGCTCTTGCTGCACCTCGCCGACCTGAGCCCCAACTCTGTCTCGCTCGGTGCGCTCCGCGGCCGTTTTCTTTTCGGCCTCAGACAGCGCCTGCTTAAGGGTCGCCACCTCAGTCGTGGCCCCTACAATAAGCAGTACAATCCTGTTATTTTTTTGCAATCACGCCTTTTTATAGGCACTTTTTCTGTAAGGTATTTCTTACCTTCTTTCTCCTTGAGCCGCCGCTTGGCAAGGCCGAGCTCTTGCTCGGTCCGCTCGAAGTCCTGCTTCAGGACACCCACCTCCGCAGTCAGTGCGGCGGTGGATAGCAGCGAAGCCTACATACGCATATTGACTCTTTTTTGTTAGACTCCTGCGAAATTTAATAGATCCTCTATTCAGCTTTTCTTTCCGAACGCCAAACAGAGCATCAGGGGCTCCTGTCTATGTTGTAATATTTTTACATATTTTTACTTACCTCGAAGCCTGTTAGAAGGCTAGCGCAAGCTTCAGTCAGTCCGCTCTGGGCAGACCGAACCTTCTGGATCACCGTACTCATAATAGTACGGTGCCCCTCGTCGATGGAGGCGCCGTCAAGCACCTCCAGCAGATTGTCTGGCACCTCTGGTTGGACGGAGGCCGCCGGCTCATAAGGCTTGCTCCTCTTGGAAGGAGTTCGCCTACCGCGGTCCGGAACTGTGGAAGATTCCGGCGCGGTGTCCGGCACAAAGCTGGACTTGGAGCCCTGGGGGGCCTTATCCCCTTCACTCCTGGAGTCCGGGAGGTTGCCTTGCGGCTCCTCCGGGACCACCACCTCCTGCCCCGGAGCTTGTCGCGATGCCACTTCGGCGTCGTCTGCAGTGCGGGGGGAGACAGCGGGTGGAACTGAGTTCACGTCCGATGAGTCCAGGGAGCCGCCCGACGATTCGTTGAATTCGGCCCGGGGCGGGCTGCATAATTACGTTCGACATTAGGGAAAGCTGTGCAACAAAGGAACATCATGAGTTACTCTGATATCCGAACTTACGATTTTGCCGGACACTTGGCCCTGTTTGGCTACTCCTCTCCGCCCTCTTCGACGTCGGGGGAGTAGTCCGGCGGAGGGGTCTTCCTTTTCCTAGACCCCTCGGCCTCCCCCGTTGGGGCGGCTTTCCTCTTCTCTCCTCCCTCCGCTGGGGGGGAGAGTTTTCTTCTTCCTCCTCCTCGTTTTCACGGGAAGAGGGCGTCTCGGACTCGTCGAACGACAAGTCCGACACCACCACGTTACGGGCACTCTTTCGAGTCCCCGTGGTCTTCTTCTTCTTGGCCTTCTTCTCCGGCACCACATAAGGCGCCGGAACCAGCAGCTTCACTAGTAGAGCTGGGGCTGGGTCTTCGGGCAGCGGAGCCGGACAGTTAATCGGTCCGAATATCGCCCGCCAAGCCTGTCAAAGGTAAGGGAGTTTAGATCCCGCATAGAGTCAAACTATGAAAAAAGCTTAACATCCTGTAAAAGGTGAAGATAGCTTACCTCGCTAGCGTGACGCTGCGAGCTGTATCTGCGGTCCTCGGAAGCGGATGCGGGAGCCTCGGCGCCCTTGAATAGCACCTTCCAGGCATCTTCATACGTCGTGTCAAAGAGCCTGCTAAGGGTTTGGTGCTGCGCCGGTTCGAACTCCCACAGATTAAAATCCCGTTGTTGGCACGGGAGGATCCAGCGGACGAGCATAACCTGGATTACATTAACAAGCCGAATTGGCTTGTTCACCAGGGACTGGATGCATGTTTGCAATCCGGTCACCTCTTTTTCGTCACCCCACGACAGGCTCGTCTCTTTCCAGGACATAAGCTGCATGGGGGGTCTGGATCAGAACTCGGGGGCTGCGATCCATTTCGGATCGCGTGGCTCGGTGATGTAAAACCACCCGGATTGCCACCCCTTTAGGGTCTCCACAAAAGAGCCCTCGAACCATAGGACGTTGGCCATCTTGCCCGCCATGGCACCTCCGCACTCCGCCTGGCTGCCGTGCACCACCTTGGGCTTGACGTTGAAGGTCTTGAGCCAGAGGCCGAAATGAGGGCGGACGCGGAGGAAAGCCTCGCACATGACGATAAACGCCGAGATGTTGAGGATGAAGTTCGGGGCCAGATCGTGGAAATCCAGGCCGTAGTAGAACATGAGCCCCCGGACAAATGGGTGGAGTGGAAAACCCAGTCCGCGGAGGAAGTGGGGAAGAAATACTACCCTCTCATGGGGCCTTGGGGTGGGGAGAAGCTGCCCCTTTTCGGGAAGCCGGTGCGCAATGTCCTTAGACAGGTATCCGGCCTTCCTTAGCTTCTTGACTTGGCCCTCCGTGGCGGAGGAGACCATCCACTTGCCTCCCACTCCGGACATCGCTGGAGAAGTTTGAGGTGGGAAGTGCGGGCTTGGGCGCTGGAGCTCGAGTGCGCAGGAGATGGATAGGCAAAGGAGGAAGAAGGCGTAGGTAAAAAGGTGGATCCTTATCACCTTATATGGGAGAATGCGGTTGTGTGTCCTCACCAGCCTAGTAAAACTCGTTTGCCTCCCAAGCGCCATGATAAATGGCGCGGTTGGGTTACCCACGTCCGTATTGATGAGAATCCCGTAAAAGGGGTACACGATCTCTGCTTTGACAAGACGTGCCAAGGAAACCTCCTCGCAAAACATGCTGAGGTGGAAAAGTAAAAACGATTCGAGTAAAGGACTTGGCCGTAGTGTGGTGACGCACTGCGGAATACGTCAGCAGATTTGATTTGTGTTAATATTATTCTCTCTATGGCAATATGTGGAAACTTATTTTGCAGAGCCGGACACTACCCTTGGTGTTTACAATCTTCTATGAAGGACTTGGAGGAGGAACCCGCCTTGCAATGCCGAAGACAATCTGCGCGCCGGAATCGTCGTCATTGAAGCCTGGTTCAGGGGCTACTGAGGGAGTCCTGGATTAGGGGTTGTTCGGGTAGCCGAACTATACCTTCAGCCGGACTCCAGGACTATGAAGATACAAGATTGAAGACTTTGTCCCGTGTCCGGATGGGACTTTCCTTGGCGTGGAAGGCAAGCTTGGCGATGCGGATATTCAAGATCTCCTACCATTGTAACTAACTCTGTGTAACCCTAACCCTATCCGGTGTCTATATAAACCGGAGGGTTGTAGTCCGTAGGACATCAACTCCATATACAACAATCATATCATAGGCTAGCTTCTAGGGTTTAGCCTCCTTGATCTCGTGGTAGATCTACTCTTGTACTACCCATATCATCAATATTAATCAAGCAGGAGCAGGGTATGACCTCCATCGAGAGGGCCCGAACCTGGGTAAAAACATCGTGTCCCTTGTCTCCTGTTACCATCCGGCCTTGACGCACAGTTCGGGACCCCCTACCCGAGATCCGCCGGTTTTGACATCGACATACTACGTTAGCCTTACCAGGGTGATAATGCAATCTCATATCATAATCCTTGATGAGTTCCAACCATCTCCTTTGCCTGAGATTCAACTCCTTCTGCGTGAAGATATACTTCAAGCTCTTGTGATCCGTGTACACCTCACAATGGTTTCCAATGAGGAAATGTCTCCAAGTTTTCAATGCATGCACTATGGCTGCTAACTCCAAATCATGCGTAGCATAATTCAACTCATGAGGCTTAAGCTGTCGTGAAGCATATGAAACAACTCTTCCTTCTTGCATAAGCACTGCTCCAAGTCCTCGACGTGAAGCGTCACAATACACCTCATAATCCTTCGTCTGATCTGGCAAAATCAACACTGGTGATGTAACCAAACGTTTCTTCAACTCCTGGAAACTAGCCTCACATTCCTCAGTCCATATGAACTTGGTATCCTTCTTCAACAACTCCATCATAGGTTTCGCAATCTTCGAGAAATTTTCAATGAATCTCTGGTAGTATCCTGCAAGTCCAAGAAAACTCCGGATCTCTCCAACTGTTGTTGGCGCTTCCCAATTTGTCACAGTGTCAACCTTAGTGGGATCTACTGCTGTACCTTCTCCAGATATAACGTGTCCGAGGAATCCAACTTCCTTCAACCAAAACTCACATTTGCTAAACTTGGCATATAACTGATGTTCTCTGAGCTTACCAAGTACCAAACGCAAATGCTCCTTATGCTCCTCTTCATTCTTCGAGTAAACCAGGATATCATCAATGAACACTACGACGAACTTATCCAAAAACTCCATAAACACTTTGTTCATCATGTTCATAAAATATGCAGGTGCGTTAGTCAGGCCAAATGACATAACGGTATACTCGTACAGCCCATACCTGGTGGTAAAAGCCGTCTTAGGTATATCCTGTTCTCGAATCTTCAACTGATGGTATCCCGATCGCAGGTCGATCTTGGAAAATACCTTAGCTCCTTGCAATCGATCAAACAGATCATTGATCATCGGTAGTGGGTACTTGTTCTTGATGGTTACTTCATTCAATCCTCGATAATCAACAACCATTCTTAACGATCCATCCTTCTTCTCCACTAGAAGTACTGGCGATCCCCAAGGTGAAGAACTTGGGCAAATATATCCTTTATCTGGTAACTCCTTGATCTGCTTCTTAATTTCTTCCAAATCCTTTGTGGGCATCCTATAAGGTCTCTTAGATATTGGTGCTACCTCTTGAGCTTGCGTTGGATTTCCCCGAAGAGGAAGGGATGATGCAGCAGAGTAGCGTAAGTATTTCCCTCAGTTTTTGAGAACCAAGGTATCAATCCAGTAGGAGGCCACGCTCAAGTCCCTCGTACCTGCACAAAACGATAGCTACTCGCAACCAACGCGATTAGGGGCTGTCAATCCCTTCACGGTCACTTACGAGAGTGAGATCTGATAGATATAATATTTTTGGTATTTTTGGTATAGAGATTCAAAGTAAAAATTAAAGGCAAAGTAAAAAAAGCAAAGTAAGATTAAAGTGATGGAGATTGATATGATGAGAATAAACCTGGGGGCCATAGGTTTCACTAGTGGCTTCTCTCAAGAGCATAAGTATTCTACGGTGGGTGAACAAATTACTGTTGAGCAATTGACAGAATTGAGCATAGTTATGAGAATATCTAGGCATGATCATGTATATAGGCATCACGTCCGTGACAAGTAGACCGAAACGATTCTGCATCTACTACTATTACTCCACTCATCGACCGCTATCCAGCATGCATCTAGAGTATTAAGTTAAAAATAGAGTAACGCCTTAAGCAAGATGACATGATGTAGAGAGATAAATTCATGCAATATGAAATAAACCCCATCTTGTTATCCTCGATGGCAACGATGCAATACGTGCCTTGCTGCCCCTTCTGTCACTAGGAAAGGACACCGCAAGATCGAACCCAAAGCGAAGCACTTCTCCCATGGCAAGAACTACCAATCTAGTTGGCCAAACCAAACGGATAATTCGAAGAGACTTGCGAAGATAACCAATCATACATAAACGAATCCAGAGAAGGTTCAAATATTATTCATAGATAGACTTGATCATAAACCAACAATTCATCGGTCTCAACAAACACACCACAAAAAGAAGATTACATCGAATAGATCTCCACAAGAGAGGGGAAGAACTTTGTATTGAGATCCAAAAAGAGAGAAGAAGCCATCTAGCTACTAACTATGGACCCGAAGGTTTGAGGTAAACTACTCACACTTCATCGGAGAGTCTATGATGATGTAGAAGCCCTCCATGATGACGGCCCACTCTAACGGATCTCCGGAACAGGCCCCAAGATGGGATCTCATGGATACAGAAAGGCGGTGAAATTAGGTTTTTGGCTCTGTATCTGTTCGTTTGGGGGTACGTAGGTATATATAGGAGGAAGGAGTACGTCGGTGGAGCACCGAGGGGCCCACGAGGCAGGGGGGCGCGCCCCAGGGGGGGCACCCGCCACCATCGTGACCGCCTCTCTGATGCCTTGGCGTAGGGTCCAAGTCTCCAGGATCACGTTCGGTGAGAAAATCACGTTCCCGATGGTTTCATTCCGTTTGGACTCCGTTTGATATTCCGTTTCTTCGAAACACTTAAATAGGCAAAAAAAAAACAGCAATTCTGGGCTAGGCCTCCGGTTAATAGGTTAGTCCCAAAAATAATATAAAAGTGGAAAATAAAGCCCAATATAGTCCAAAACAGTAGATAATATAGCATGGAGCAATCAAAAATTATAGATACGTTGGAGACGTATCAGGCATCCCCAAGCTTAATTTCTGCTCGTCCTCGAGTAGGTAAATGATAAAAAGAGAATTTTTGAGGCGGAGTGCTACTTGGCATAATTTCAATGCAAATCTTCTTAATTGTGATATGAATATTCAGATTCGAAAGATTCAAGAAAAAAGTTTATATTGACATAAAAATAATAATACATCAAGCATACTAACAAAGCAATTATGTCTTCTCAAAATAACATGGCCAAAGAAAGTTACCCCTACAAAATCGTATAGTCTGGCTATGCTCTATCTTCACCACACAAAGTATTTAAATCATGCACAACCCCGATGACAAGCCAAGCAATTGTTTCATACTCTAACTTTTTCAAAACCTTTTCAATCTTCACGCAATACATGAGCATGAGCCATGGATATAGCACTATAGGTGGGATAGAATGGTGGTCGTGGAGAAGACAAAAAGGAGAAGATAGTCTCACATCAACTAGGCGTATCAACGGGCTATGGAGATGCCCATCAATAGATATCAATGTGAGTGAGTAGGGATTGCCATGCAACGAATGCACTAGAGCTATAAGTATATGAAAGCTCAAAAAGAAACTAAGTGGGTGTGCATCCAACTTGCTTGCTCATGAAGACCTAGGGCAATTTGACGAAGCCCATCATTGGAATATACAAGCCAAGTTCTATAATGAAAGATTCCCACTAGTATATGAAAGTGATAACATGAGAGACTCTCTACTATGAAGATCATGGTGCTACTTTGAAGCACAAGTGTGGTAAAAGGATAGTAACATTGTCCCTTCTCTCTTTTTCTCTCATTTTTTTATTTGGGCCCTTTCTCTTTTTTATAGCCTCTTTTTATTTGGGCTTCTTTGGCCTCTTTTTATTTGGGCTTCTTTGGCCTCCTTTTTTTATTTTTCGTCCAGAGTCTCATCCCGACTTATGGGGGAATCATAGTCTCCATCATTCTTTCCTCACTGAGACAATGCTCTAAAAATGATGATCATCACACTTTTATTTTTCTTACAACTCAACAATTACAACTCGATACTTAGAACAAAATATGACTCTATATGAATGCCTCCGGTGGTGTACCGGGATATGCAATATGACAATGATGGAGTGTGTCATAATAAACGGAACGGTGGAAAGTTGCATGGCAATATATCTCGGAATGGCTATGGAAATGCCATAATAGGTAGGTATGGTGGCTGTTTTGAGGAAGGTGTATGGTGGGTGTATGATACCGGCGAAAGGTGTGCGGTATTAGATAGGCTAGCAAAGGTGGAAGGGTGAGAGTGTGTATAATCCATGGACTCAACATTAGTCATAAAGAACTCATATACTTATTGCAAAAATCTAGAAGTTATCAAAGCAAAGTATTACGCGCATGCTCCTTGGGGGATAGATTGGTAGGAAAAGACTATCGCTCGTCCCCGACCGCCACTCATAAGGAATACAATCAATAAATAAATCATGCTCCGACTTCATCGCATAACGGTTCACCATACGTGCATGCTACGGGAATCACAAACTTTAACACAAGTATTCTTTAAATTCACAACTACTCAACTAGCATGACTTTAATATTATCACCTCCATATCTCAAAACAATTATCATGTTTCAATCTTTTCTTAGTATTCAACACACTCAAAAGAAAGTTTCACAAATCTTGAATACCAAGCATATTATTATTAAGCAAATTACCATGCTATTAAGACTCTCAAAATAATTTAAGTGAAGCATGAGAGATCAATAGTTTCTTTAAAACAAATCCACCACCGTGCTCTAAAAGATCTAAGTGAAGCACATAGAGCAAAATTATAACGCTCAAAAGATATAAGTGAAGAACATAGAGCAAAATTATAATTCTCAAAAGATATAAGTGAAGCACATAGAGCAAAACTACTTAGCTCAAAAGATATAAGTGAAGCACATAGAGTATTCTATCAACTTTTAATTCATTATGGCTATCTCAAAAGGTGTGTACAGAAAGGATGATTGTGGCATACTAAAACACAAAGACAAAAATAATACAATATGCTCCAAGCAAAACACATATCATGTTGGTGAATAAAAATATAGCTCCATGTAAATTACCGATGGAAGTGGACGAAAGAGGGGATGCCTTCCGGGGCATCCCCAAGCTTCGACTTTTTGGTGTCCTTGGATCATCTTGGGGGTGCCATGGGCATACCCAAGCTTAGGCTCTTGCCACTCCTTGTTCCATAATCCATCACAAGAAGTCACCCAAAACTTGAAAACTTCACAACACAAAACTTAAAGTAGAAAACTCGTGAGCTCCGTTAGCGAAAGAAAACAAAAGACCACTTCAAGGTACTGTAATGAACTCATTATTTATTTATATTGGTGTTAAACCTACTGTATTCCAACTTCTCTATGGATTATAAACTATTTTACTAACCATAGATTCATCAAAATAAGCAAACAACACACGAGAAACAGAATCTGTCAAAAACAGAACAGTCTGTAGTAATCTGTAGCTAGCGCAAGATCTGGAACCCCAAAAATTCTAAAATAAATTGCTGGACGTGAGGAATTTATCTATTAATCATCTGCAAAAATAATTAACTAAATATCACTCTTTAAATAAAAATGGCAGCAGTTCACGTTAGCGCTAAAGTTTCTGTTTTTTACAGCAAGTTCAACAAGACTTTCCCCAAGTCTTACCAACGGTTCTACTTGGCACAAACACTAATTAAACACAAAAAACACAACAAAAACAGAGGCTAAATAATTTATTTATTACTAAGCAGGAGCACAAAGCAAGGAATAAAAATAAAATTGGGTTGCCTCCCAACAAGCGGTATCGTTTAACGCCCCTAGCTAGGCATAAAAGCGAGGATAGATCTAGGTATTGCCATCTTTGGTAGGCAATCCATAAGTGGCTCTCATGATAGTTTCATATGGAAATTTTATTTTCTTTCTTGGAAAGTGTCACATGACCTTTTTTAATGGAAATTTAAATCTAATATTCCCTTCCTTCATATCAATAATCGCACCAACCGTTCTAAGGAAAGGTCTACCAAGAATAATAGGGCAAGAAGGATTGCATTCTATATCAAGAACAATGAAATCTACGGGCACATAATTTCTATTTGCAACAATAAGAACATCATTAATCCTTCCCATAGGTTTCTTAATAGTAGAATCCGCAAGATGCAAGTTTAGAGAGCAATCATCAAAATTACGGAAATCTAGCAAATCACACAAAGTCTTGGGAATAGTAGAGACACTAGCACCCAAATCACACAAAGCATAAAACTCATGATATTGAATTTTAATTTTAATAGTTGGTTCCCACTCATCATAGAGTTTTCTAGGGATAGAAACTTTCAACTCAAGTTTTTCTTCATAAGATTGCATCAAGGCATCAACAATATGTTCTGTGAAGGCTTTATGTTGACTATAAGCATGTGGAGAATTTAGCACGGATTGCAACAAGGAAATACAATCAATTAAAGAGCAACTTTCATACTTAAATTCCTTGAAATCCAATATAGTGGGTTTAGCAACATCTAGATTTTTATTTCTTTCAATCCCACTTTCATCAATTTCATCATAAAGATCTAAATACTCCGAATTTTTAGAACGCCTTCTAGGTAAAGGAAGATCATATTCAGTTTCATCAAGATTCATATTGCAAAACAAAGATTTAATAGGGGACACATCAATAACTTTTAGATCTTCATCTTGATTTTCATAGGAATTGGAAAAACACGCTTTAATAAAGGCATCTTTAGAAGCACGCATCCTAGCGGTTCTTTCCTTGCACTCATCAATGGAAATTCTCATGGCTTTGAGAGACTCATTGATATCATGCTTAGGAGGAATAGATATAATCTTTAAATAATCAATCTCAAGAGAAATTCTATCAACGTTTCTAGCCAAATCATCAACTTTAAGCAATTTCTCTTCAAGCAAAGCATTAAAATTCTTTTGTGAATTCATAAACTCTTTAACAGTATTCTCAAATTCAGAGGGAATCTTATTATAATTTCCATAAGAGTTGTTGTAGGAATTCCCATAATTATTAGAAGGATTACTAGGATATGGCCTAGGGTTAAAATTCCCTCTATAAGCGTTGTTACCAAAATTATTCCTACCAACAAAATTCACATCCATAGATTCATTGTTATTCTCAATCAAAGTAGACAAAGGCATATCATTAGGATAAGAAGAAACACTCTTAGTAGCAAATAATTTCATAAGTTCATCCATCTTTCCACTCAAAACATTGATTTCTTCTATCGCATGCACTTTTTTATTAGAAGATCTTTCAGTATGCCATTGAGAATAATTAACCATAATATTATCTAGGAGTTTAGTAGCATCTCCTAAAGTGATTTCCATAAAAGTGCCTCCTGCGGCCGAATCTAAAAGATTTCTAGAAGAAAATTCAATCCGGCATAAAAAATTTGTATAATCATTCACAAATTCAAACCATGAGTAGGGCAATTACGTATCATTAATTTCATTCTCAACCAAGCTTGTGCAACATGTTCATGATCAAGTTGCTTAAAGTTCATAATATTGTTTCTAAGAGAGATGATCTTAGCGGGAGGGAAATACTTAGAGATAAAAGCATCTTTGCACTTGTTCCATGAATCAATACTATTTTTAGGCAAAGACGAAAAACCAAGCTTTAGCACAATCTCTAAGCGAAAAAGGAAATAGCTTCAATTTAACGACATCATTATCGACATCTTTTTTCTTTTGCATATCACATAAATCAACGAAGCTATTCAGATGAGTAGCGGCATCTTCACTAGGAAGGCCAGCGAATTGGTCTTTCATTACAAGATTCAACAAAGTAGTATTAATTTCACAAGATTCAACATCGGTAAGAGGAGCAATCGGAGTGCTAATAAAATAATTGTTGTTGGTATTGGTGAAGTCACACAATTTAGTATTATCTTGAGCCATCACGACAAACAAGCAAACTAGCACACGAGCAGACAAGAGCAAACGGGCAAAACAGAAAAATAGAGAGGGGGGATAGAGAGACAGAGGGCGAATAAAATGGCAAGGGTGAAGTGGGGGAGAGGAAAACGAGAGGCAAATGGAAAATAATGTAATGCGAGAGATAGGGATTGTGATGGGTACTTGGTATGTTGACTTTTTGTGTAGACACCCCGGCAACGGCGCCAGAAATCCTTCTTGCTACCTCTTGAGCTTGCGTTGGATTTCCCCAAAGAGGAAGGGACGATGCAGGAGAGTAGCGTAAGTATTACCCTCAGTTTTTGAGAACCAAGGTATCAATCCAGTAGGAGACCACGCTCAAGTCCCTCGTACCTGCACAAAACGATAGCTACTCGCAACCAACGCGATTAGGGGTTGTCAATCCCTTCACGGTCACTTGCGAGAGTGAGATCTGATAGATATAATATTTTCGGTATTTTTGGTATAGAGATGCAAAGTAAAAAGTAAAGGCAAAGTAAAAAGCAAAGCAAGATTAAAGTGATGGAGATTGATATGATGAGAATAGACCCGGAGGCCATAGGTTTCACTAGTGGCTTCTCTCAAGAGCATAAGTATTCTATGGTGGGTGAACAAATTACTGTTGAGCAATTGACAAAATTGAGCATAGTTATGAGAATATCTAGGCATGATCAGGTATATAGGCATCACGTCCGTGACAAGTAGACCAAAATGATTCTGCATCTACTACTATTACTCCACTCATCAACCGCTATCCAGCATGCATCTAGAGTATTAAGTTAAAAACAGAGTAACGCCTTAAGCAAGATGACATGATGTAGAGAGATAAATTCATGCAATATGAAATAAACCCCATCTTGTTATCCTCGATGGCAACGATGCAATACGTGCCTTGCTGCCCCTTCTGTCACTGGGAAAGGACACCGCAAGAACGAAGCCAAAGCTAAGCACTTCTCCCATGGCAAGAACTACCAATCTAGTTGGCCAAATCAAACGGATAATTCGAAGAGACTTGCAAAGATAACCAATCATACATAAAAGAATTCAGAGAAGATTCAAATATTATTCATAGATAGACTTGATCATAAACCCACAATTCATCGGTCTCAACAAACACACCGCAAAAAGAAGATTACGTCGAATAGATCTCCAAAAGAGAGGGGGAGAACTTTGTATTGAGATCCAAAAAGAGAGAAGAAGCCATCTAGCTATTAACTATGGGCCCGAAGGTCTGAGGTAAACTACTCACACTTCATCGGAGAGGCTATGATGATGTAGAAGCCCTCCGTGATGATGGCCCTCTCCGGCGGAGCTCCGAAACAGGCCCCAAGATGGGATCTCGTGGATACAGAAAGTTGCGGTGGTGGAATTAGGTTTTTGGCTCCGTATCTGTTTGTTTGGGGGTACGTAGGTATATATAGGAGGAAGGAGTATGCCGGTGGAGCACCGAGGGGCCCACGAGGCAGGGGGCGCGCCCTAGGGGGGGCACCCCCCACCCTCGTGACCGCCTCTCTGATGCCTTGGAATAGGGTCCAAGTCTCCTGGATCACGTTCGGTGAGAAAATCACGTTCCCGAAGGTTTTATTTCGTTTGGACTCCGTTTGATATTCCGTTTCTTTGAAACACTGAAATAGGCAAAAAAACAACAATTCTGGGCTGGGCCTCCGGTTAATAGGTTAGTCCCAAAAATAATATAAAAGTGGAAAATAAATCCCAATATAGTCCAAAACAGTAGATAATATAGCATGGAGCAATCAAAAAATATAGATACGTTGGAGACGTATCAATTGGCCCTGTGCCTGGCAAAAGCTCAATCAAAAACTCAATATCTCTATCCGGTGGCATGCCTGGCAACTCTTCTGGAAATACATCGGGGAACTCCTCCACTACTGGTACTTCCTCCTGCACAACTCCTGTTAGACAATTTACTTGAGTCCTTTTCGGCACATGCCGGGATACATACTTGATCCTTCTCCCTTCTGGGGTGGTAAGCAAAATTGACTTACTGGCACATTCAATGTTCCCTTCATACTTCGATAACCAATCCATGCCTAATATCACATCCAATCCTTAAGATTCCAATACTATTAGGTCTGAGGGAAATACATAGTTACCAATCCTTAATGGTAACGATCACACCATAGACTAGCCATATACTCTGCTCCAGGAGAGGTTACTAACATGGGTGACCTAAGGGCTTGGGTTGGCAGTTTATACTTATCCACAAATCCCCTTGATATGTATGAATGTGATGCACCAGTATTAGAAAGAACGAGTGCAGTAAATGACTTAACCAAAAACTTACCTATTACTGCATCAGGTTGGGCTTCAACCTCCTCCACATTTACGTGGTTCACCTGTCCCCTATTGAAAGGGTTCGGCTTCTTCCCAGAGCTTCCATTGCCATTTCCATTCTGGGCTTCAGGACATTCATTGGCATAATGTCCGGTCTTCTAGCACTTAAAGCAAGTGACTTGGCTCAGGTCTCTCTTGGCTGGGGTTGATGGGTTCGTACGGTTTTGGCCGTTGCTTCCTCCATTCCCATTACCAATCTTGGTGCCATTATGATTGTGCGAGCTACCTCCTCCATGGGTATGCTGAAAATGTCCTCCCCGCCTTGGGGTAAAACGTGGCTTCTGTTGAGCTCCTGAATTGTACTTCCCATGTCCATACTTCCTCTTGTGGTTTTCAATTTGCTGCTGCTTCCCTTCAATCATAAGAGCATGATCTACCAACTCCGGGTAGTTGTTGAAGGTTGCTACCATCAACTGCATGCTCAACTCATCATTCAGTCCTTCCAGAAACTTCTCCTGCTTAGCTGCATCTGTAGCAACGTCATCCGGGGCATAACGTGCTAGCTTACTAAAGTCCTCCACATACTGGCCAACTGTCCGTCCTCCTTGGCGCAAGTTGCGAAACTCACGTTTCTTCATGGCCATAGCTCCAGCTAAAACATGGGCAGTACGGAAAGCCTGCTGGAACTGGTCCCATGTGACAGTGTCGACAGGGAAGGGGGCTGTGAAATTCTCCCACCATGATGATGCGGGTCCTTCAAGTTGATGTACGGCAAACTTCACCTTTTTTGCATCTGTGCATCCTGCCGTGGTCAACTCCCTTGCTGTCTTGCGGAGCCAATCATCTGCTACTATCGGCTCGATGCTACTGGAAAACACCGGCGGATTCAGCCTAAGAAAACGGGCTAAGTGATCAACAGGTGGTGGTGGTGGTGGGTTGTTTTTGTTGTTCCCCTGATTCTGATTCTGGACTAGCAACTGCATCAATGTGTTCTACTGCTGGATCAACTGAGTGAGCTCCGGTGGGAAAGTAAATCCGGGGTCACGTCTCGGAGGCATCTGAGGGTTTAGAAAAGATGAGATTTAAGAATAGAGAGGGGTCTAGAGAGAAAACACTACACATATGCACATGAGGCAAAACAAACAATTCCACTTCATTCAATCAAACAAGGGCATACAATCGGTCTAACTATCGCAAAAGTGCTCGGACTACTATATTTACATGGGGGACTACTACTACTGTTGGGGTGGTCTACTAGAAATATTCTTTGGTTGCAGACTCCATGATATCTGCTCCAGCTTCATCAACATAGTCATCATTGCTATCATCTGGACCCGAGTCGGTGTCATCGATGATGATGTAGTCTTCCGGGCGAATCTCCTTGGGTTCTTCGTCTTCTTCTACTGGTGTAGGGCCTCCCATAAATATTCCGATCTTCATTGTTAGGTCGGCATTCTTGTCCACTAGTACTTCGATTTCCTCTTCATAATCTTCACGTGTAGCCTTGAGTTCTTCCTCCAGTTCCTTGATTCTTGTCCTCGCCTTCTTCAAATCTATCATGTCAGCGCACATCTGGTTCTCCTAACGTCGAATGTGCTGGTTTAACTCCTGGATAAAAGCTGCAATTGATCTATCCTTCTTGGTGCTGATCATCTCCTAGTGCTCATCTCGGCGCCCACAAATCTGGTAGATAGTATCCTTGAGATCATTGCGGTAAACTTCTCCAATGCGTCCCATGGCGAGACCTGCCATGCTCTTTCCTAGACTCCATGTTGGTGCATCAAAAGAAAACTCTATGCGCTCTTCTTCAGGTAATGTGGCGTTGTAGGTCCCGGTGAAGCTTGGTACTCCTATGTTCAGGTATCTAGTGACTTCCTTCAAGTGACGTCCAAAGGGTGTATCTTCATCCAGTTGCGTGAACTTGTTCCTTGCATCCGCCATCCTACAATAGTCGAAAAGATGAGAGGTCAGAAGGAGAAGAGTGAGTAGTGATCTAGGGCTTTAGCTTAATGGTCGTGTCCTACAGTCAGTGTGTGCTCTGATACCATCTTGTAGCGACCAGACCTCAAACGGTCCAATCTCTGTGCTCAGGTGTTATCCCTGGATCAGTAATGCTGACACCACACAGTACTTGAAGGATTTATAACAGAGTAGCAATCACACACTTATTACATCGAGTGTCTCAAAAGAGAACTTATTACAATAAATATGTCTTAAGGCCATCTAATAACGATAACAGCGGAAGGCTTGGAAGATAAGTGAGTCCATCAACTCCAACGGCATCACTGAGTATAGAACCACAACCTAAAAGGCATCTTACTCATCGTCTGAGAAGTCTGCAACATGAACGTTGCAGCCCGAAACGGGCAAGCACATGGAATATGCTGGCAATGTAACACATAGAGAATGATGGAAGAATAAAACTATACTACATGCATATTTGGCTGGTGGAAAGCTCTATGGTTACAGTTTTGCGTAAAGCCAATTTTTCCCTACTGCAAAGGAATAAATTTTATTTAACTATCATGGTAGTTGTTAAACATTGAGAATGGTTAACGGCATTCTCAATCCCAATTAAGCATCATCATTAAAAACCCAACAAAATTAATTAGAGTAACATGATGAGATTGACATGATAATCCAGGTACTAGATACTCAAGATGTCCATAACCGGGGACACGGCTAATCATGATTAGTTTATACACTCTGCAGAGGTTTGCGCACTTTTCCCCACAAGACTCGATCTCCTCCATTGGATTTCTCGCACTACATGGTATTTGAGAAATGGATGACCGAGACATAGTCTTTCAGAAGTGCTAGCACCTTACGATCGGGTAGACCGTACCACCTACATCCCCTACATCTGCTAGTCTACCACTGTAAGAGTTCGCACGACTTAGTCAACTATGCTAGAGCCCATAGTAGCTTGTGGCTGCACACGGAAGTTTCCAGTATGAATAATCTCATGATCCCTTTGAGCCTGGGTGGCGGTCCAAAAAGAAAAACAGGCAATCGCTGGAATACCCAGGTGCCTCAATCCACCCAGATGTGTATTTAAGTTGCCACCTTAGATAAACCATTAAATTATCAATCTCACATCTGTCATGGATTTCACTCACCTAATCCACGTCTACTAGCATAGCATGGCATAACAAGCAAACGTAGAAGTAACTCCCAAAGGTTTGATAATAATAGGTAATAGGTACTACCTCATCTACTTCCCAGACCCACAATTTAATTAGATCCTAATCAATGCAATGGTGTGAGGATTGATCTAATGCAATAAAAACTGGGTAATAGGAAGTATCATCAAAGTGTTACTTGCCTTGCTGATGATCCGTGAAACCTAGAGATTCGAAGTAGCAAGCGGCGCACTCTGGATACTCTATCGCAAACAAACAAGCATACAATAAGAACTCAACTAATGCACAGGTAAAACTCGAATAAAAGATCTAACCAGATAGTTCAACTTAAGAAGTCCGGTTCGCAAAAAGAACCAAATCGAATGAAGCAACGAAAGACAAACAGAAAAAGAAAAAGGCTTCGTTTACTATTCTGGATCTAGGGCAATTTTTACAGAGGCAAAAACTTGCTTGAGTTGGTTAAACAGAAAGAGGGTTTCGAGACGAAACTCCAGGCGCTTGAATCACCTGATTCCGACAAACGAGCGAAAAGTTAAACTAAAACGAACATCGGATCACAAATCGCGATCAGAAAAATCGCGGATTTAATCCAAGAAAAAGAAAAACGATGATTAGGTTAAAGAACGAACGTTCGTTAATTGGAACTAAATGATGCACGCGTTCGTTAAAACGAACGAACGAGCGAACGCTCGCTAAATAAATAAACCGGAGAAAAACCGATCTATTAAAAAAACAAAAACTCGGGTTTTCAAAAAAAACCGAAACGGCTTTTCTCAGAAAACCGGGGTGGCGGCTACCTCGGCTCGGGGCTCCGGCAGCGGCGGGTGGTGCGGGGCGGCGGTTGCGGCGCGGGCGGCGTGCGTCGGCGGCACTGGTGGCGTGGGGAGGCGGCGGCGGGTGTGGGGCTGCAGGGGGGTCCGGCGGGGTTTATAAAGGGGGGAGGCGGCGACTTGGGGAAGGGGGAGGCCTCGGGAGGCGGGTCCTCCCCGGACTCGGTGGCGGCGGCGGTCGGGACTCCTGTCCCGACCTGGGCGGGAGGCAGCGGCGACTGGCTGGGCCTGCCTGCTCGGCTGGGCCCTTAGCCCAGTCGGGCGCGGGGTCTCTCTTTTTTTTAAACAATTTTGCTGCGGCCTTACTTCGAGCAGCTGGAGAATAGAATACAGCAGTATCTCAGTCACGGAATAGGATCCATAGCAGGTCTGTGGTGGCAGACACAGTCCAGTCGGCTCACAGCCCAAGATCGCCTCCGCGGCATGAGGGACGTGGGCACCGGCAGGATCAGTACAGAAATCGCGAGCAGTATGATCACCGACTCGGCCACGATGACCGTCGTTGAGTGCCCACGCCTCCTCCGAGGAGTGGGTCATACGTGCCTCGGCGGTAGGATGACAGGCGCCCCCACAATGGGGAGCGAAGAGTACCAGTCGACTGAAGAGAGCCAGGCTTTGATGCGAGATCTATTCTCGTTCAAGGTCTGGTTGACAGGAACAGAGCGCATAGAGAAGGTCATGACAAAGATTATCCAACTGGCAGCAGAGTGCACATTTCCGGTCCCGAGTGTTTCAGCAGAGCCACCAGGGCCGCAGTGATTCCTCCCAACTTCAGGTTGGCAGCTGGAGTTAGCAAGTTCACCGGTGAGTCTAAGCCTGACACTTGGCTTGAATATTACCGAGTGGCTGTGCAAATTGGTGGTGGCAATGATGAAGTTGCAATGAAGAACCTCCCTCTCATGCTGGAAGGCTCGGCCAGGGCGTGGCTGAACCAACTAGCACCTGGTAGCATATATAGTTGGGAAGAACTCGCCAGAGTGTTTGTTAGAACTTTTGAAGGTACTTGCAAGCGACCGGAAGGGTTGATAGAATTGCAGTGTTGTGTACAGAAACCGAATGAAACCTTGAGAGATTATATCTAGAGATGGATCACGTTACACCATATAGTGGAAAATGTGTCAGATCACCAAGCAATCTATGCCTTCAAGGAAGGCGTTAAGTATCAGGAGTTGAATCTGAAATTCGGCCGGACAAGAGATATGACTCTGACTCGGATGATGGAGATTGCAACCAAATATTCTAACGGCGAAGAGGAAGACCGACTCCGGAGTGGCAAGCACAAAACAGTCGCCCAGGACACTGGTGGAGGTACTTCCAATCGGAAACAGAAGCGTAAGGCCGAGCCAGTTGCTCCTGGTGAGGCCTTAGTTGTGCCTCAAGGAAAGTTCAAGGGGAAGCCCAAAGGGCCCTGGAACCCCAAGAAAGTGAAAGATCAAGATGGAAATGATGTGTTGGATTTGCCATGTCACATTTACACCAAGAAAGATGAAGAGGGTAATTTGATTTATCCCAAGCACACCACTCGATAGTGTCGACTCCTGATACAGCAATTCTGAGAGAAGCAACCCAAAGATAAGGAAAAGGAGTCGGACAAGGAAGAGAATGATGATGGTTTCCCTAATGTCAACTCCACTCTGATGATTTTTGCTGATGTTGAGAGCAAAAATCGATTGAAAGTTATCAATAGAGAAGTGAACATGGTTGCTCCGGTAACACCAAGTTATTTGAAGTGGTCCCAGACTACCATCACATTCGACCAGTCTGACCATCCATCACGTATAGCCACCCCTGGGAGGCAAGCGTTGGTGGTCGACCCAGTTGTTGAAGGCACTCAACTGACTAAAGTGTTGATGGATGGTGCTAGCGGCCTGAATATCCTTTATGCTGAAACCTTGAAGGGAATGGGGATTCCGATGTCCAAGCTCAGCGAAAGTAATATGAGTCTCCATGGCGTTATACTCGCAAGAAGGTTGAATCACTCGGCCAGATCGCCCTTGATGTGGTTTTCAGTGATTCCAAGAACTACCGTAAAGAAAAGTTGACATTTGAAGTAGTAGATTTCAAGAGTGCTTATCATGCCATTCTGGGTAGGCCTGCCTATGCACGTTTCATGGCTCGACCATGTTACGTATACCTCAAATTGAAAATGCCTGGTCCCAGAGGAGTGATCACTATCACTCGCAATCGGCAGAAAGCAGAAGAGTGCTTCCAAAAGGGCTCAAAAATTGCTGATGCACAAATGGCGGCAGTCGAAATGTAAGAATACCAGAAAAATGCAGATGCGAGCGATTTGCTGCGCTCCAAGAAGCCTGCCACTGATTCTGCATTTCAGTCATCCGATGAAACCAAGTCGATTCATATTCACCCGACTGATCCTAATGCTGCTCCTACTCATATTTCAACTTCACTCGACAGCAAATAGGAAGAAGCGCTCATCCAGTTCCTCTGTGAGAACTAGGACATCTTTGCATGGAAACCTTCTGACATGCCGGGTGTACCTAGGGGACTGGCTGAGCATCGTTTGCGAGTCGACCCGAAAGTAAAACCAGTCAAAGAACATCTTCGACGGTCCGCCGTAAAGAAGAGAAAAGAAATTGGCGAGGAAGTGGCTCAGCTCCTGGAAGGTGAGTTCATCCACGAGATTTACCACTGCGAGTGGATCGCCAATGTTGTTATGGTCCCCAAGAAGGACGACTCACTTCGCATGTGCATTGACTTCAAGCATATCAATCGGGCCTGCCCGAAAGACCATTTTCCTCTCCCCCGTATCGACCAAATTGTTGACTCGACTGCGGGGTGTGAGCGTTTGTCCTTCCTAGATGCCTATTCCGGGTACCATCAGATCCGACTGTATGGACTCGATGAGATAAAAACAGCTTTCATCACTCCATTCGAGTGTTTTTGTTATGTCACCATGTCATTCGGTCTCAAGAACGCTGGGGCCACATTCATGAGGATGATTTAGAAGTGTCTGCTCACTCAAATCAATCGGAATGTGGAAGCATACATAGATGACATTGTGGTCAAGTCGCGCAAAGGTTCCGACCTGCTGACTGACCTTGTTGAAACCTTTGCCAACTTGAGAAGATATGATATCAAGCTTAGCCCATCAAAGTGTACTTTCGGAGTTCTAGGCGGAAAGTTACTCGGCTTCCTCGTTTCTAAACGAAGGATCGACGCGAACCTAGAGAAAGTTGGTGTCATACTCCGGATGAAGCGCCCTTTGCGCGTGCATGATGTCCTGAAGCTTACTGGTTGTTTGGCCGCCTTGAGTCAATTCATTTCTCGCCTCAGTGAAAAGGCATTGCCTCTTTACCGACTAATGAAGAAATCTGACAAGTTCGAGTGGACTCTTGAAGCTGATGCAGCGTTTTTAGATCTCAAAGCCCTGCTTTCCACCCAGCCAGTGCTCGCTGGCCCAATCAGCAAAGAGCCTTTACTTATTTACATTGCAGCCACTGTCGGTACAGTACTCACGGTCGAGCGGGAATAAGAAGGAAAAGCCTATAAAGTTCAATGCCCAGTATATTATGTTTCTAAAGTTTTAACTCCATCCAAGCAAAGATATCCACATTATCAGAAGCTTGTTTATGGGATTTACATGACCACGAAGAAGGTTGCACATTATTTCTCCGATCACCCCATTACAGTCGTCAGCGACGCCCCATTGTCGGAAATTCTGAACAACAAAGATGCAACTGGTCGAGTGGCAAAATGGGCGATTGAACTCCTTCCCTTGGATATCAAGTTTGAGGCAAAGAAAGGTATCAAGTCCCAGGCAATAGCGGATTTCCTCGCCGAGTGGATCGAACAACAACTGCCGACTCAGATTCACTCGGACCACTAGACCATGTTCTTTCATGGATCCAAGATGCTGAATGGTTCTGGTGCTGGGGTGGTATTGGTATCCCCCCGAGGCGACAAGCTCCACTATGTTCTCCAAATTCATTTCGATTCCTCCAACAACGAAGCTGAATATGAGGCACTTTTGTACGGGTTGCGTATGGCCATTTCACTCGGCGTCCGTTGCCTCATGGTCTACGGCGACTCAGATTTGGTGGTGAATCAAGTAATGAAGGAGTGGGACGTCGGAAGCCCAGCTATGACTGGCTACTGCAATGCGGTGAGTAAGTTAGAAAAGAAGTTCAAGGGTTTAGAACTCCACCATATACCTCGACTGAAAAATCAAGCAGCGGATGATTTTGCAAAGATAGGTTCCAAGAGAGAAGCCATTCCCAGTAATGTGTTTTTGGAGCATATTCATACACCTTCAGTCCAGGAAGATCCTTTCACTGAAGAGCCCCCGCAACCAAAGAGTACCGTTGATCCAACTGAAGTCGAAGTCCCGGCCGTGGTCGACTTGATCATGGAGGTTTTGGTCATCACTCCCGACTGGACAGTGGCGTACATTGCGTACATCCTCAGGAAGGAACTACCAGAGGACGAAGAAGAGGCCCGATAGGTCATCCGCCGATCCAAAGCTTTTACTGTGATAAGAGGGCATCTGTTCAGAGAAAGTGTAACTAGAGTCAGCCAGAAATGCATAACACCAGAGGAAGGCCGAGTGATCCTCAACAACATCCACTCAGGGGCCTGTGGTCACCATGCATCCTCTCGGACCATTGTGGCCAAAGCATACCGAGCAGGATTTTATTGGCCACGGGCAAATGAGATGGCACAAGAAATAGTTGACAAATGTGAAGGCTGTCAGTTTTACTCCAACATGTCTCACAAGCCTGCGTTAGCCCTGAAGACCATTCCACTCATCTGTCCCTTCGCTGTTTGGGGTTTGGACATGGTTGGACCTCTAAGAATGGGTAGGAGCGGCTTCACTCATGTACTCGTGGCAGTCGACAAATTCACCAATTGGATTGAAGCCAAACCTATCAAAAGTCTTGAAGTCAGTATTGCGGTCAGTTTCATCAGAGAGTTAACATTCAGATATGGTGTTCTGCACAACATCATCACTGACAATGGCTCGAACTTCGATTCGGATGAGTTCAGAGCCTTCTATGCTTCCCAAGGCACTCGAGTCGACTATGCATCGGTCGTCCATCCCCAGTCGAATGGACAAGATGAAAGAGCAAACGGATTGATCCTCAATGGACTGAAACCCTGACTGATGTGTGACCTCAAGCATGCGGCAGGCGCTTGGGTCGATGAACTTCCGTCAGTACTTTGGGGTTTGAGGACGACTCCAAATCGGTCGACTGGTCGAACCCCATTCTTCTTGGTCTATGGAGCTGAAGCTGTGCTTCCGAGTGACTTGCTTCACAATGCACCCAGAGTCGACCTTTTATCAGAAGATGAAGCAGAACGGGCTCGGCAAGACGCAGTTGATCTCCTAGAAGAGGAAAGAGAGATGGCTCTAATCCAATCGACCATTTATCAGCAAGACTTACGTCGATTTCACTCCAGAAACGTGAGGGGTCGAGCATTTCAGGAAGGAGATTTGGTTCTTCGAGTGGATCAACATAAACCACACAAGCTCGCCCCTACTTGGGAAGGTCCTTTCATCATCACCAGAGTGCTCCACAACGGAGCGTACCACCTCTACAATGTGGAGCATAAGAAAGACGAGCCACGCACTTGGAATGTGGAGTTGCTCCGCCCCTTTTACACTTAAGCATTCAGACTGTTGAGATGTAATAAGAAGTATCCCTTAGTTTGATTATCAAAGACACGGTTTTACAGCCTCACAAATAATTGTTATTCTTTTTATGTTTATGTTCTAAATCCCCCCAGTGGGTGCCTTAGATGTGAATCCGTTTCGCCTAAGTTTAACAAATCCTGCCGACTAATGAGCAAGCCTCACACTCGGGGGCTTAGGTGCGAATCCATTTCACCTAAGTTTGAAAAATCCTACGAGTGGTGAGCAAGCCTCTCACTCGGAGGCTTAGTTGCAGTCTAGTACTCGCCTAAGTTTGAAAAATCCTACCGAGTGGTGAGCAAGCCTCTCACTCGGAGGCTTAGCCGCAGTCCAGTACTCGCCTAAGTTTGAAAAATCCTACCAAGTGGTGAGCAAGCCTCTCACTGGGGGGCTTAGCTGCGAATCCGTTTCGCCTAAGTTTGAAAA
>NC_057797.1:200130730-200183800 GCF_018294505.1 Triticum aestivum
GAACCCTCTCCTCGGAATTGTGCCACAAGTAATAACGTGCGCTCCATCCCTATCCACAAGGATGATGAGGTGCAGGTCGACTGCAACCCTCTCCTCGGAGCTGCGCCACAAGTACAACGAGCGCTCCATCCCTATCTGTAAGGACGACGAGGTGCAGGTCGACTGCAACCCTCTCCTCGGAGCTGCGCCACAAGTACAACAAGCGCTCCATCCCTATCCACAAGGACGACGAGGTGCAGGTCGACTGGGATATCTCCCTCATAATTGCATCTTAAGTTCAAAGAATATTCCGAGTGAAGAACAAGTTCCACTCGAAGGCAAACGCAAGCGCATGCAGAAGATAAACCAAGTTCGGATAAATTCTTAAAAGTTTCAGGACGAAGATAAAAGTACTCGGGCATCAGGCCCGAAGGATTTTAACGGTTACAAAATCACTCGGCATTCCGAGGCAAATTTAGGGCGAGGTATCAAGTTTGTTCACTCCGCAGGAGGAGGGCTTGTAGGCTCGACGAACTCGTCCAGATCAATCCCGTCAGCGATCCGAGTGGCAACAGCAATGAAAGTCTCCATGAAGGATTGGAAGTCGTGTATTTTGGTGTTAGCAACCTTGATCGCCGCCAGCTTCTCTTATCGCGCTTCTTTGCAGTGGACCCTAACCAGCGACAGGGCCACGTCAGCGCCGCATCGGGCAGAAGACTTCTTCCATTCCTGCACTCGACCAGGAACCTCGTTGAGTCGAGTCATCAGAGACTCGAGATCATTCTGAAGCGTTGCCCTTGGCCAGAGTGATGTGTCAATGCGTGACGTTGCTACCTTCAAGCGAGCAAGATAACTGGTAACACTAGCAACACGATATTCCAGTCGAAGCACATTCATGGCAGCCTCATCGCCGACTGGAGAAAGGATGGGATCCAAGCCCATCTCGATCCACCCAGTTTCCTCTTCAAAGTTTTGGCAGAATTCTGCAGATTCAAGGAGTGAATGAGTCGACTGGTCCAAAGTGACTTGCAAATAGTGAAATAGTCAGATAAAACGGGGTACCTTCGAGCATAAGGAAGAGCTTCTTGGCGAGGGCTTTCAGATAAGCTTCCAAGTCATTTCTCCTATGAGACATGCTTTCCATCTACTCGTTCAGAGCCACCTTATCCTTGTTCAGACGAGTCGCCTCTCGGTTGGGTTCAGTAAGAGACGACTTCAGCTTGGTTATTTCCTCCTCTAGCGCTTCGACCGAAGCCAGCTTTTTGTCAAAAAAGGGCAGCCTTCTCCTGAGCCTCCTTTTGCGCAGCTGCAAGGTCGAGGTCCTTCTTCTCCAGAGCCAACCTCATTTTCTCTGTGAAACACACATTTGGGTCAAATAGAAGAACGAAGGGATAACTTGAAGGATGGTCGAGATAAGCAGTCGACAGGCCCTTACCTTCCGTACCAGCAACTTCATCTTGAGCCTTTTTTAAGTTCTACCGGGCCAGCTCTAAGTCAAGGTTGAGTTTCCTATGCTTTTCCTCGAATTCAGCGAATTTGGAGATAAGCGCACAGGATTTCTGCAATAAGCAAAAGACGTGTAAGTGAACAAGATCAAAGATTATTTACCTCTGAGTGAATAAAACTTTAAAGACTACCGCAGAATCAAACATTCTACAGTAGTCTCGGGGACTACACCCAATGGGTGCACTTAGTGTGCCCCCACTGGTCCAGATTCCACTCGACACGGCCCGCCTAGACCGAGTGAAAAAAAAGAAGTGTACAGACCCCAACCGACTGCCAGCAGTCGACTGTGGTCTCGGGGACTACACCCAGTGGGTGCACTTAGCGTGCCCCCACTGGTTCAGATTCCACTCGACACGGTCCGCCTAGATCGAGTGGGAGAGTGAAAACAATAAAGATGACAAAACACCCAGTGGGTGTGCAGAAGCGAAGTGCAGGACAACAAGAGATTACACGGAGAAAAAGTATTCAGGTAGCATATCCTAACAGAACAAGTTCAGTCGGAAGCCAACTTACTTGGACATTAGCTCGAAGGGCCGCACTAGCGTCATAAGCAGCCTGACTGTTTTCGTGCACCGCCTTCACCCGCTCCATCATTATACCAGCCTGGCGAATGGCTTCCGCAGCGGCGTCTGCCTGGCTTTCTGGAACGTGATGGGTGGTGAAGAACGGGACTGACAGTCCAGACACAGCAGTTTGAAGTTCTGAGGTATGAAGTTGGATGGTTGAAGCAGGCATTGGCACAGTCGACGGTGTGGGGCGTACACTCGACACCGGATCAGCAAAAGTAACAAAAACCCTGCTCACATCTTCAAGCTGTTGAATTTCTGGTTCTGCCACCAGTTCCGATTGGGATGCCTTGCCAGCTGACGCCTTCTTGTTCCTTCTGGGCCTTGCCGGCATGTCCTCGTCATCATGTGGAAGCTCAATGATATTAGGAGGGGCTGCAAAGAAATCAGTCGACCCCAGATCAGTCATCAAAATTTAATCGACCAAGTAACCAAGGACAGGATTACGAGAGTTGTACCTGGGTTGGAGGTGACTACATCTTCCATCTCTTCGTCTTCGTACTTGTGGGTGGAAATCCTGGAGGTAGAAGCTCTGCAAATTTCAATATTCAGTCGGTCACATTTGTTGCACCGAGTCAACCAAAGAATCAGGTCTGATTATTACCCAGAGACAGTAGGAATGGCCACTTTGATCTTGGGCAAAGCCTTCGGCGGTTTGGATGATGCAGCCTTCGGTTGTTTAGGTGCTGGAGACGATGCAGCTTTCGGTTGCTTCGGTGTCCTCTCAGTCGGCACTGGAGAAGACGTCCGGGGGCGCTTCGATGACTGCCCAGTCGGTGCAGTTGCTTTGTCATGGATGCTTGCCGGGTCGTGAGCGTGCTTGGATCTTTTTTCTCTACGAGGAGGCGAATCGACCTCTTCTTCATCACTCGGGTCGTCACTCTCTGAGGGAGTCCTGGATTATGGGGTGTTCGGGTAGCCGGACTATACCTTCAGCCAGACTCCTGGACTATGAAGATGCAAGATTGAAGACTTCGTCCCGTGTCCGGATGGGACTTTCCTTGGCGTGGAAGGCAAGCTTGGCGATGCAGATATTCAAGATCTCCTACCATTGTAACCGACTTTATGTAACCCTAACCCTATCCAGTGTCTATATAAACCGGAGGGTCGTAGTCCGTAGGCAATCAACTCCATATACAACAATCATACCATAGGCTAGCTTCTAGGGTTTAGCCTCCTTGATCTCGTGGTAGATCTACTCTTGTACTACCCATATCATCAATATTAATCAAGCAGGAGTAGGGTATTACCTCCATCGAGAGGGCCCGAACCTGGGTAAAACAAAGTGTTCCCTGCCTCCTGTTACCATCCAGCCTAGACGCACAGTTCGGGACCCCCTACCCGAGATCCGCCGGTTTTGACACCGACATTGGTGCTTTCATTGAGAGTTCCTCTGTGTCGTCGCCTTTAGGCCCGATGGCCCCTCTGATCATCAACAACGATACGGTCCAGGGTGAGACTTTTCTCCCCGGACAGATCTTCGTCTTCGGCGGCTTCGTTCTGCGGGCCAATTCGCTCGGCCACCTCGAGCAGATCAAAAGCTACGCCCCTGGCCATCAAGTCAGGTTTGGAAGCTTAAACTACACAGCTGACATCCGCGGAGACTTGATCTTCGACGGGCTCGAGCCACGGCCAAGCGCGCCGCACTATCTCGAGGAGCACGATCTAGCTCTGCCCCCGGACAGTGTCCTGGAGGCCGCACACGCATCGGTTCCAACCCCTAACGCGGAGCCTATTGCGCCAATTGAGGATGAGCGGTTGGACGTCACCTCGGGGGTTGCGATCCCGAAAGCGATCGAGCCGAATGCTAGCCCCGCACTCTGCACGACCCGTGACTCCAAGGATCCGGACTCCTCCCCGGACTCCGAACCCCCCGCGCCCCTGCCAATCGAATTCGATTGGGCGCCGATAATGGAGTTCACCGCCGCAGACATCTTTCAGCACTCGCCTTGTGGCGATATCCTGAACTCTCTCAAGTCTCTCTCCTTATCAGAAGAGCCCTAGCCGAACTACGATCAGCGAGGATGGGATACGGACGATGAAGAAATTCAAAGCCCACCCACCACCCACTTGGTAGCCACTGTCGACAATTTAAACGACGTGCTCAACTTCGACTCCGGAGACATCGACAGCATGGATGATGATGCAGGAGATACCGACGAACCAACGCCCATAGAGCATTGGACAGCCACCTCATCTCACGATGTGTACATGGTGGATACCCTTAAAGGAAGCGACAACGAGGAAAAAGGGGATGGGACGGGAGATCGACCCCCCGAAAAGCAATCAAAGCGTCGGTGTAAACGCCGACCCAAGCCCCGCCTCAACAAAAACCCAACCATAGAGCAGGACGAGCGAGTAGACGACGAGCAGGCCTTAGAGCAACCGTCCGAATAGGGTAACACGGATAGAGAAATCGAACATCCCTCCTCCGACGAAAACGGCATTCCGGACAACCTCATGCCGAATAAACCTATGGAGCAGAAGAATCTCCACGAGAGGCTCATTGCAACTGCACGCAACCTAAAGAAGCAGAAGCGGAAGCTAAAAACAGTGGAAGACGCACTCCGGATTAGATGGAGCAAAGCAATCAATACCACAGATAAGTACGACGGCAGTCGCCGCACTAAAAGCTATCCGAAAAGAAAGCTACTGCCTGAATTCGACGAAGAGGCCCTAGAGCCCCCGCATTCAAAAAATGAAAAAGCCACACGGTTGGATAGACGACCCCATAAAGCGGCAAGCGGCGCCGCACCTAAATCGGCATGCGACCCACTTAAGGATTTGCATCATGGCCCAGTCAGGTCCATTTATGGGCCAAGAAAGCAAGCTCTCGTAAGCAATGCTATGAAGCCATCATCAGAATCCGGCACACCCAAATACAGGGGTGCCGCACACCCCCTATGTTTCACCGATGAGGTCCTGGACTATGAATTCCCAGAGGGATTCAAACCCGTAAGCATAGAGGCATATGATGGAACAACAGACCCTGGAGTCTGGATCGAGGATTATATCCTCCACATACACATGGCTAGAGGAGATGATCTCCACGCCACAAAATATCTACCCATTAAGCTCAAACGGCCAGCCCGGCATTGGCTTAAAAGCCTTCCCGAAAACACAATTGGAAGCTGGGAAAAGCTCGAGGATGCTTTCCGAGCAAACTTTCAAGGGACCTATGTCCGCCCTTCGGATGCAGACGATCTTAGTCACATAACTCAACAGCCCGGAGAATCAGCTCGGCAGTTCTGGAATAGATTCCTCACTAAATAGAATCAGATAGTCGACTGTCCGGACGTTGAAGCCTTAGCAGCTTTCAGGCATAACGTCCGAGACGAATGGCTCGCCAGACACCTCGGCCAAGAAAAGCCAAGAACAATGGCTGCACTAACAAGCCTCATGACCCGCTTTTGTGCAGGAGAGGACAGCTGGTTGGCAAGGTGCAGCCCCAGCGACCCAAGTACATCCGAAACTAGGGATGGAAACGGAAAACCGTGACGCCACAAGGACTGTCGCCGGACTAAGGAAAAAAGTTCGAAGAGCACGGCAGTCAATGCCGGATTCAAAGGCTCACGACAAAATAAGGAAAAATCGCCCCCCGGGATAACAGGGACGATCCATCCAACCTAGATAAAATCCTGGACAGGATATGTCAGATACACAGTACTCCCGGGAAGCCTGCTAACCATACCCACAGAGACGGTTGGGTTTTCAAACAATCCGGCAGACTCAATGCCGAACACAAGGGGCTCGACACACCAAGCGAAGACGAGGATGAGCCCCAAAAGCAGAGCACCAGGAAACAAAAGAACTTCCCACAAGAAGTAAAAACAGTGAACTCACTTCACATAACAAATTGTGTGGCGCCCGTAAAGGTATGCACCACACAGCCCATCCCCAAAGGGTCCTGCCACTGGTTGTCAAAACCGATCATCTTCAATCAGCTAGATTATTCTAGGAATATCAAGAATGTAGGCTGGACTGCCTTGATACTCGATCCAATAATTGGCGGACTCCAGTTTTCAAATGTCCTTATGGACGGCGGTAGTGGACTAAACCTGATATATCAGGATACAATCCAGCACATGGGGATAAACCCAGCAAGAATCTGCCGCAGCAAAACCTCCTTTCAAGGGGTAATACCTGGTCCGGACACCCATTGTATGGGTTTTCTCCGGCTCGAAGTGATATTCGGCTCTGCCGATAACCTCCGCCGCAAAAAGCTGACCTTCCATATCGTCCCGTTCTCACGTCGCTATCAAGCACTACTGGGACGCGAAGCTTTCACTCGCTTTAACGCAATACCGCATTATGCATCTTTTACGCTTAAGATGCTCGGTCCACGAGGCATCATCTCTTTGAAGGGGAAGCACTAAAGTGCGCCTCCCCAAGCGGAGGACTGTGCGGCCGCTTTGACAGCCCCACAGCAAAATGGCCTCACCGGCCAGAAAACTTCGAAATAGGTCATTAAAGACCACGAACGCAGACAGACGAGTTCGGTACAAAATCATCATTGATGCAGGCTTAGTAGCCATATGCCCCCGCACTAGGGGCTCCATGCATATACAATAAGAGACAATAAAGCTCAATTTTATATTTTACCTTACACTTTGTTTATTTTAAACTTTTGTTCGGCACGACCCGTTTTCAACTCAGTTCCTCTCTTTACAGATGAACGTCGTGCGGCGCCCGTCTAGGATACGGCACAACGGAGACACAGGCGCAGACGTGCAGTAGGGACCCGTCCTAAAGGATTCTTTATAGATTAAGACCCTGCGTAAACCTTTTTTACTGTATCTTGTTGCTACACATCCCCTGGTTTTTTCTGATATAACCAAGGAGGAGGCTGGCGTCTTGGCATGTGGCCACATCAGAATTTTTTGCACGTACCTGGACACTAGGGGCTTTTTTAATAAAGAGTGTTGTTTCGCCCGCACTCATAAAGACCGAACACCTTAGGGAGTGTTCGACGTCGTGAGTTTTGGCATTATATGCATCAGCTCCGAATCATGTCTTTGGTCAAATGTTGGGTTGCCCGGCTCCTGAGTTCGGCTACCTTATGTTCTGCTTTATCGGCTAAGGTAGCACCAGGAGAACTACTGCGATTGTGCCCCCGGTTCGGCCGGGTGAGCACCTCAGTAGAGAAAGCCGAAAACTGACTGTCATGATGTAGTGTGAGACTGGTCAGCCACTCGATGACCTATCGGAATCTATCGGATTCCTCCGCTTTAACGAAGGGCCGCTTCCCGGTCAGGCACACACGCGCCCCGAATTCGGACGAGCGCAGTTGCCACCAAGGAGCTACCTAAAGAGTCTCATTGTTAAACACCTATGGCTAAGTGAAAGTGTTAAAGCATTATAGTCCGGTTGCCTGGCCCACTGCGCTATCACCTCCTTTGTAGGACCAAGACGTTGGGTTAAGTGTGAAAATGCATCTTCTGCGAGCACCCCCGCACTATGTGCGTGGGGGCTGAAGCCAACGACTGCCATCTTTCAGATTCTATATATATATATATATATATATATATATATATATATATATATATATATATATATATATATATATCTTAAAACGGCCGCACAGGAGGTGTTCCCAATACTTGGAGGCACAAGTATAAAAAAGGCCACTACAGTTTATCAAAATATTACTTTATAATTACATATGCTATCATAACATAGCATCTTTCGGGCACTGCGTCTCTATTATACGAGCGCCTTCAAGAACTTCCTGAAAATAGTGCTCGGAGGGTACTCGGCTTTTGTCCGAATCTCGGGACGCAACAATGGTGGTCTCCATCTCTGCCCAGTATGTCTTAACACGGGCAAGAGCCATCCTAGCGCCCTCTATGCATGTTGACCTCTTCATTGCATTTATACGCGGCATCGCGTCAAGGAATTGCCGCACCAAGCTGAAATAACTCTTCCGCTCCGATCTCCCCGGCCATAGGTGACCCATGACGTACTTCATGGCGAGTCCAGACAACCTATTCAGTTCGGCCCATTGAGCCAAACGATCATCCACTGACAGTGGACGCTCTGGATTGTGAAACTGCAACCAGAAAAGCTTTTCCAGTTCGCGATCTTTCTGATCTCGAAAGTGTTCGGTCGCATCAGCAGCACTCGCTGCCAAGTCCAGACAGGTATCCTCCACACTCCACATCCGGTCCAACGGAGCAAACTTCGGATCACAAAACTTCCTCCGCAGCATAAAGGGCTTTCCAGCCGCAATCTGTTCGGCCTGATGCAGCTCCTCCTTCGCAGCTCTCATCGTAGAGCGAGCGTCCTTGGCATCGGCAACGGCCTTCTCTAAGTCCGTCTATCTCGCCTAGTCTTCTTTCTCAAGAAGTTTGCAACGGTCTGCAGCGCTCTTTAACTTCTCGGCCATCTCGTCCATTTCTTCTTTGCTTCGGCAGTGAGCAGCCTGTTCGGCTTTCAGCTCTTCAAGGGCCTTCTCGGCAGCCGCATCACTTTTTCTGGCTTGCTCCTTAGCTCGGGCAAATTCTGCCCTAAGATTCTCCATGACGGTCGTACCATCTGCGTCAAGCACACACATTGTAAGAAACTGGCATGAAGCCCCTCTTACTTGATGCCGCCCGAAGAATTACATACCTTGAGCCTCATCAAGCCGCTTGTTGACAAGCGCGATGTCGGCATCTGCCACGTCCAGTTGCCGCTTTAGTTCGGCCACATCATCAGTTCGGCTTGATTCCGGACACCTCGCCACCTACATTCAAAGGCGACATCTTAGACCTGGGATTATGATCCTCTGCGTGGTTTCTTGACAACGCGCAGAGTCTCAGGGGCTACTATCTATACAGGGCGCATCTTACTTATGCGCACCTGACAAAAGTGTACATTATTTAACGTACGTCAAAACCCGTCAGTAAACTTGTGACGGCCTCATGCAATCCGCTTTCTGCGGATGAAATCCTTTCAATCACCATGCCCATCAATGCACGATGCTCCTCTGAGATAGAAGCTCGCCCCAGCAGAATCTTTAGCTCCTCCGGCCGAGCACCAGACGGTGCCGGACTTGTCCTATGGCCTCTTTCGAAGGCCGGACGCGGAGAACCTCGGGGGGCGGCACAGCCACCTTCTGCCCCTGCCGGATTTGGAGAAACCCTCCACGACGACACCTCAGGGTCGCCCGCCTCGCTAGACGGCACGACAGGGGGAGGCGTCCCGCTCTCCATCATCTCCGGAAGAAGATCCCCTGAAGACGAGCTCTGCTGAGAAGGGCTGAGGTCCGAGCTACAAGGTAAAATTTCGGTTAATCTTCTCAAATATAAATCAAGGATTTCTCTCATCCCTCAAAAGGAAAACCTCTCTCTACTTACGGCTCGCTGGAGGGCTGATCCCCTTGAGGGCGTAGTCCGGCCGAGGGACTCCCCGGCGTCGGACCCTCTGACGAGGATTTTCTCCCCCGTTTCGAGGCCATGGTTTCCGGGTCGTCAGAGGCGGCCCTCTTCTTCCCCTTAGGAGAGGAATTGTCGGTTCCTCCCTTCGGAGCAGCCTCCTTCGAGGAGGCCATAGCTTCCTTGTCCTCCCCCTCCAAAGGCATTATCTCCAGCATCCTGACCAGCACAGGATCCGTCCTGGTTTCAGGAAGGGGAGCCGGACACCTAATCAGCTTTGACTTCGCTATCCACTCCTGTTTAAAAGGATGGCTCTTTTAGGGGCAATTTTATGACAATTATACGGATAGAAGGTCTGGGCACGAGGTTGCTTACTTGAGTATCCGGGCGATTGCAGCTTAGGCCTGCATCCTCGGTTAAATCCAGACACATCTCTTGTGATCCGAAGAACAGTCTATACATCTCCGCGAGCGTTGCGCCCAGAAAGTTCTGGAGAGCTCGCGGTCCCTCTGGATTAAACTCCCACAGGTGAAGGGGGCGACGTTTGCCGGGTAATATTCGGCGAATCAGCATGACCTGCATCACCTCGACCAGGCTGAGGTCTCCTTCCAAGAGATCCTTAATTCGACCCTATAACAGGGGCACGTCTTTGGGCAAACCCCAATCTAATCCTTTGTTGACCCATGACGCTAGCCATGATGGGGGACCCGAGCGAAAGGCAGGAGGCGCCGCCCACTTGGCGCTCCTGGGAACGGTGATATAGAACCATTCTCGTTGCCACAAGCCGAGCTCCTCTTGAAAGAAGCCCTCGGGCCATGGAGCATCAGCATTTTTACTTATGACAGCGCCTCCGCACTCTGCGTGTCGTCCCTCAATCATCTTCGGCTCCACTCCAAAAGTCTTGAGCCATAATCCGAAGTGAGGGGTAACACAAAGGAACGCTTCACATACAACGATAAACAAGGAGATATGGAGGATGGACTCCGGAGCTAAGTCGTGGAATTCCAGCCCATAATAAAACAGCAGTCCCCTCACAAAGGGATCCATCGGGAAGCCTAACCCCCGAAGGAAGTGAGACATGAACACTACGCTCTCACCGGGCTGGGGACTGGGAATAGCCTGCCTTTGAGCAGGCAACCTATGCGGAATTTCGGTGGTCAAGAACTTAGCCTCTCTCAACTTTAGCACGTCCTCCTCCGTGACGGAGGAGGGCATCCATCGGCCTTGTAGGTCGGAACCGGACATTGTCGAAGGTCCGAAGCGCTTGGAATCTGGAGCCTAGGGTGTTGGAACTCGAGGCGACGGGCGAACTTGTTTTGGGATTGGAGAAAAGGAGTAAGGCCCTGGTCTCTTTATAAGAGGTTGAATACCAGGAGCCCTCCCTGTAACCGTTTAGGACTCGAATTTAATCGATAAAACATGCTAACGGGCATGATTGGGTTACCCACATCCGTATTGATGAGAATCCCGTAAAAGGGGGGCACGTGATCTCTGCTTTGACAAGATGTGCCAAGGAAACCGCCTCACAAAACACGCTGAGGTGGAAAAGTGAAAACGATTCGAGTAAAGGACTTGGCTGTAGTGTGATGACGCACTGCGGAATACGTCAGCAGATTTGATTTGTGTTAATATTATTCTCTCTATGGCAATATGTGGAAGCTTATTTTTGCAGAGCTGGACACTACTCTTGGTGTCTACAATCTTCTATGAAGGACTTGGAGGAGGAACCCGCCTTGCATTGCCGAAGACAATTTGCGCGCAGGACTCGTCGTCATTGAAGCCTGGTTCAGGGGCTACTGAGGGAGTCCTGGATTAGGGGTCTTCGGGTAGCCGGACTATACCTTCAGCCAGACTCCTGGACTATGAAGATGCAAGATTGAAGACTTCGTCCCGTGTCCGGATGGGACTTTCCTTGGCGTGGAAGGCAAGCTTGACGATGCGGATATTCAAGATCTCCTACCATTGTAACCGACTTTATGTAACCCTAACCCTATCCAGTGTCTATATAAACCGGAGGTTCGTAGTCCGTAGGCAATCAACTCCGTATACAACAATCATACCATAGGCTAGCTTCTAGGGTTTAGCCTCCTTGATCTCGTGGTAGATCTACTCTTGTACTACCCATATCATCAATATTAATCAAGCAGGAGTAGGGTATTACCTCCATCGAGAGGGCCCGAACCTGGGTAAAACAAAGTGTTCCCTGCCTCCCGTTACCATCCGGCCTAGAAGCACAGTTCGGGACCCCCTACCCGAGATCCACCGGTTTTGACACCGACACTCTCCTTGTCCTCCTCCTCGTCAGAGTGCCACTCGCCGCTCTCGCCCCCGCTCGCCTCCCCCTCCGGATCCTGCTCCTGCTCTCCATTGGGCATCGAGTACATCTCAGTAAGGGCCTGAAAGATAACAAGCAAAGCAAAAATCAGTCGGTTGTCAACAAGTGATTACATGATAAATCAATAAAACACTCGGCAATCCAGAGTCGGACCTGGTCTGGCTGGCGCGAATTGTCGAATGGAGTGACTCTCCTAGACCCCTGGGGTTATCCTTGTTGCCAGTGATGCCTTTCAGCCACTTCTCCACCATGTCCTTGTCAACCTCCTCCGGGTGGATCCAAGTGGAATCCTCAATACCCGAGTACATCCACATCGGATGGTCACGGGCTTGGAGCGGCTGGATGCGTCGTTTAAAGAAGACTTCCAATAGATCCATACCGGTCACGCCGTCCCGGACGAGCTGGACCACCCGCTCGACCAACACCTTCACCTGCGCCCTCTCCTCTGGGATCACTTTCAAGGCTGAGGGCTTCTCGACCCGAGCCATGGAGAAAGCAGGAAGTCCGGTCGACTGACCTAGAGTCGCCTGGTCTTTGCAATAAAACCAGATCGACTGCCATCCTCGGACCGACTCCGGAAGGATCATGGCTGGGAAAGTGCTTTTACCTCTCATTTGAATCCCAAGACCCCCGCACATCTGAATCACGTGCGTCCTCTCGTCACTCGGGTTGGCCTTCTTGAGCGACTGGGAATGACACGTGAAAATGTGCTTGAAAAGACCCTAGTGTAGCCTACAACCTAAGAAGTTCTCGCACATGGACACATAGGCGGCGAGATATACGATGGTGTTGGGAGTAAGGTGGTGGAGTTGTGCTCCAAAGAAGTTCAAGAATCCCCGGAAAAAAGGGTGGGGAGGCAGAGAAAATCCGCGGTCAACATGGGTGGCGAGCAGAACGCACTCACCCTCTCGCAGATGCGGTCCGGTCTCGCCTTCCGAGAGCCGCGCCGATTTGTGCGGAATCAGCCCCCCTCGACCAGATCGTCGATGTCGTCCTGACTGGTCGTCTACCGGATCCAGTCGCCCTGGATCCAGCAGCACGGCAGGCCGGACCTCAATGAAGATCCGCCCCGGCTGGACTTCTTCCCCTTCGCCTTCGCCGTCGCCTTCTTCACGCGCTCTAGAGCCACCGTCTTCTCCTTCCCCTTGGCCGCGGGCGAAACTCGAACGGAGCAGCGACGCCGCGAGCAGAAGTGGGTATGGCGGAGAGAGCAGAGGAGAAAGGAGGAAAATGGAGACGCGCTGTGCACAAAACCCCAATCCGGCACCTTACATGAGGCCGCTTCTGAGTGGATGACCTGTGGGTCCGGACGATCCTATCAAATCCCGTAACAGTCGCATGCGAGGTACGTGGCGAAAAAGGTGGTGCAGTGATCGAGGCAGCCTCGCCTAATCCCATCCGAGTACTGCGGCCTCCTCCGTCCCGTGCGCTTCCCCAAAATACGAATCCCACGATATCCACGAGCAGCAGGGCAACCTATCAGACGGAAGATTTCTTTCATATGAGTACTCAAGACATCACAGTAAAGTTCACTCGGTAGAACCAAGAATGGATCAAGGCGACTGAAAAATAAGTTGTAGTCATCACGGTTGTTCATTTGGTCCCCATAAGGCGCTTCCGAAGCGTGAAAATTGAATCAGGGGTGCTCTCAACTCCTTCTCCATTCAAACCCTGAACCATTCGGGGGCTAATGATGAAGCTATGTACCTAGGGTAGGATCATGGGCCTGACCTAGACACCCTCCCCTAGGACACCATCTTAAAACCAGAAGCATTCGAGGGATAACATCATCCACTCGACTACAAGCCGTTCCACTCGGAAGATTCAAAGTCACTCGATCACAGCAATTACCACTCGACGGCAGAAGATCTAAAGTCACTCTGCACGGCAACGGTCAGACGTTTATTTCATAGACTTAATAGGCATTTATATCACTTAAGTGCTAGCATTACCAGTAACGCCTCTTTCTTAATGTACTTTAAACCCTTTGTAACGTGGGCTGGCTGGGGTCCTGGCGCACTCTATATAAGCCACCCCCCTCCACTAGCACAAGGGTTCGCACCCTCTGTAAACACACACACATACATAATCCAGTCGACCGCCTCCAGGCACCGAGACGTAGGGCTATTACTTCCTCCGCGAAGGGCCTGAACTCGTAAACTCGTGTGTACCACTTCGCCATAGCTAGGATCTTGCCTCCTCATACCTACCCCCCATCCTACTGTCAGTCTTAGATCCACGACACCACGGCCTTGATCAGAACCTCTTTCCCCCCATAGGAGAGGATTTTTTTCCTTGTACCCTGCTAATCTCTTACACATTCTATCAATAAGATCTTGAAAACTATCAGATCGCTGGACACCAACTTGGGAAGGCAGCCCCAAGTATTTATCTGTTATTGCTTCGGTCATGATATTGAGGATCAAACAGATCTCCTCCCTTGTCTCCACATCTGTACATGGGCTAAAATAAATGCTATATTTTGCATCACTAACCAACTATCCGGACGCCGCACAATAGGCGTGCAGCACATTCTGCAAAGAAAGTGCATTGTCCCGATCTGCCTTCATCAAAATGAGTGAATCATCTGCGAATAGAAGATGTGTGATAGAGGGAGCCCCACGACACACTTTCACACCACATAAGTTACCAGATTCCTCCTCACACATCAACAAATTAGATAACCCTTCTGCACACAACAAAAATAGATAAGGTGAGATAGGATCACCCTGACGAAGCCCTCTCGAGGGGCAAAATCTTTTTGTATCCTCTCCATTGACATGGACTTGATATTGTACAGAAGAAACACATGCCATAATCATCTTTACCCACCCGGGGTCAAACCCCAAACGAAGAAAAATCTTCTCCAGAAACCCCCCACTCAACTCTGTCATAAGCCTTGTGCATATCCAATTTGATAGCACACAGTCCAAATTTCCCCTTCTTCTTCTTTTTCATAGTATGATAGGATTCATAGGCCACTAGGACATTATCAGTAATCAAACGACCCGGCATGAAGGCACTTTGATTGGGATAAATAATCTCTGGTAGAATGAGTTTAAGTCGTCCTGCAAGCACCTTAGAAATAACCTTATAAACAACATTACAAAGACTGATTGGGCGAAACTTGGTTACCTCCTCCAGTTTATTAACTTTTGGAATCAGCACAATAGTAGTGTCGTTCCAATATGCCGGTATGAGAATGGTATTAAGAGCCGCCAAAACTTCATCAGTGAGATCATCCCCTAGTAGGGACCAGTACCGTTTAAAGAAAATAGCATGCAAGCCATCCGGTCCAGGTGCCTTTAGGTCATCAATGCTAAAGAGAGCCCTTTTTTACTTCCTCCCTGGTATACGGTGCACATAATGCATCATTCAATGCTTGAGTAACACAGGGATTAACCTTCTGAACAACCTCGTCATTCATATCCGACGTCACCCTATCTCTTATATTAGTTTACAAAGGGAGTTGTAAATTGTCTGATGAGACACCGTGTATCCAGTTGACTCTTGGTCTATTATCCATTTTTTGCTTTTGTTATTATTTATTTTTTTGAAAAATCACCGGGGGGAGCTCCCCACCTGAATATATTTCTCAAGATTGTAACCCATCGTCAGACTGATTACAAAGGGGAATTACATAAGCACGTGTAGTCGTGATAAGAGGTAGGAACGCCAGGAGGAGGCGGCCTGCTTGTGCACCGGTTTCTTCATCCGGTGCGTCCATAGCATGAGATCATCCACGATTCGCCTGAGGGTGAGGATACTATGGTGATTTTGTTGCTTGAAGGTCATAGTGTTTCTGGAATCCCAAATCTTCCATAGGATGATGAGGAGGACGGAGTGCCAGATTACCTAATCTACCTGTGTAGGTAGGCGGCAGTCCCAAAGTCCATCAATGGTACTCAAAGGAGAGGGGCCGATCCGTTGCCAAATACGTTGTGAAAGCGGACAGTCTAGGAATATGTGTGAGATGGTTTCACCATCATATCCGCAGCGCGGGCATAATGAGTCGGTGACGATATGCTTGTGCCGAAGGTTACTTTTTGAGTTGAGTCGATCCCGGAACAGGAGCCATGCAAAGATCTTCGCGTGATTTGGAACGCGTGAAGACCAGATGGCAATGGCATGCATGTCGTCGTCGTCATCGTGGGAGCCCATGGTTAGCGCGTATGCTGCCCTCGTGGAGAAGCACATGCCACCGTTGAGGTAGCACTCGTCCGGTCCTGTCGACAACCGAAAATCCTGCAAGAGAGACAACAAAGCGCACAACTCGGTAGCAGCATCAGATGTTAGGCGGTTCCATAGGATTGTTTCCAAACCGTGATTCAGGACAGCAGCCACACGAGCTAGTGGTATAGTGGTGTGTGAATATAGGCAGGGGAATAAAGTAGCAAGGGGTTGGTTGTGTATCCAAGTATCAAGCCAGAAGTACGTATTAGTGCCAGAGTTTGTGAGTACAAAAGAGATGGCATGGAGTGCTGGCAGCTGTTGATTTATTGTTCGACAAATGAAGGAGTGGCTATTTTGTGGAGCAATGAGGGCGTTTGGGTGTTGTAAGGCGATCCAGTCTAACCAAGGTGTTGTGTCTGGTAAGAGAGCTTTTACAGCAAATTTCATATGTAGGCATTTGTTTTGCTGATGAAGATTTTTTAGGCCTAGACCACCACAGTTCTTTGGTTTACACACATTTTTCCAGGCAACTAAGCATTGAGCACCAGTGCAAGTTTCCTCCGCAGCCCAAAAGAAGGCTCGTCGAATAGAGTCTAGGGTTTTTAGAACACTCTTGGGAATGGGGAAGACTGACATGAAGTAGACTAGAAGGGAGTCGAGGACAGCCGATAATAGGATGAGCCTATCCCCTTTGGAGAGGATTTTTGCGCGCCAACCCATCAAGAATTTACGGCAACGTTCGATGATCGGTAGGAAGGCATTTGTAGGTAGTCGTGTGGGTGTTAGGGGAAGGCCTAGGTAGATCTGCGGAAAGCTTGAGGTTGGGCATTGCAAGGTGGAGGCAATGGAGTCTCCCATGGCAATGCTGACGTGCATGGGTACGAATGTTGTTTTTGTGAAGTTGATAGTGAAGCCAGTGGCCATGGCGAAATCGTGAAGGATGTTTTTTAACTGCTGAGCAGCGTGATTGGATGCCTTGGTGATGATGAGGGTGTCGTCAGCATATTGTAAGACGGTTGGCGGGAGATGTGAGAACAGGGGGTGACTGAGGTGAGCTAGGTCGCAGTCTTGCTGGATCATTTGTTGTAGGAGATCGGCAACGATGATGAAGAGGTAGGGCGAGATAGGGTCACCCTTCCTGAGCCCATTTTTGCAATTTATCCAGTTTCCGGGGATCCCATTCAACATCACGGCAGTTTTCCCGGTTGCTAGGAGGTCATGAACCCATGATGAGAATTTTGGCGGGAAGTCGCGGCAGCGTAAGATGGAAGCAAGAGAGTCCCAAGAGAGGGGTCGAAGGCTTTGCTAAAGTCCAATCTAATGACCATGGTTGGGGCTTTTCTAGTATGGCATGCGCCTATGAGGTCTGCAGCGAAGATAAAGTTTTCAGCTATGCTACGCCCTGGGATGAAACCGGTTTGGTTGCCATGGACAAGCAGTGGTATTATTGGTTTTAGTCTGTTGGTAAGCACTTTTGCAATGGCTTTGATGGGACAATTTGGGAGGGAGATCGGGCGGTATGCGTCGGGAGTGTTGGCATGATCTTTTTTGGGTAGTAGAATGAGGTGAGCTCTGTTAAGGCTTTCAGTTTGAGCGTTGAGGTTTTGGAAGTCCGTCATGAAGGAGTGGATGTGAGCTTTAACCAAGTTCCAGTATTTTCTGTAGAACAGCGGGCCGAAGCCATCCGGTCCTGGGCTAGCTAGAGGGTTCATTTGGAGGAACGCATTTTTAATTTCATCTAGTGTGAAGGGGGAGTCCAGCGAGTTAAGCTGTGGTAACGTTTGGGGGTAGTAATTTTTAGGATCGAAGGGCCAAGAGGTGTGTGGTGCAGAACCTATAATTGCTGTGAAATGATCTTTGAGAATGGTCGCTTTTTGAGCATGAGAGTGGAATTCAGTTCCGTCAGTTAGTAGGGAAGTTATAGTATTCTTGCGGAGACGCTGTGACGCGGCAGCGTGAAAATATTGTGTGTTTTCCTCTCCATCGATTGCAGCACGTACTTTACCTCTTTGTTTCCAGAAGGCTATTTTTTCAGCAATAGCTGAGTGCAGGGTATCGGAGACAACAAAACGTAGTCTTTTTTCGGCGTTGGAGAGAGTTCGAGCCTCCTCCTTTAGATCGATGAGATTAATGATTTGTTTTGTAGCCGCCTCGCGAAGGTGTGCTGGCGATCGCTTGGAGGCCAATTTTTTTAGGTCATATCTTGTTCTTTTTAGAGCTTTTGCAAGGGCAGCGGCGGATGTTAGTCGTTGGGTCGAGCGGTGGTTTGGGGCCCAACATTTTTGTATTATTTGCTGGCAAGCAGTGGATAGAGTCCAAGCTGATTTGAATCTAAAGTGGCGTGGCTTTGGGACAGTTGTTTGGATATTTAGAATTAGGGGAACGTGATCAGATGTAATTCGTGGCAAAGATGACAGAGTTGTATTCGGGAAGACATTGTTCCAAGCCAGATTGAAAAAAGCTCGGTCTAGTCATTCGAGGGTTGGTGAAGCTCGTTTGTTGGACCAGGTAAAGCGTCTGTCTAGTAGGGGTAGTTCGATTAGTGCTAGTGCGTTGATCGTGGAGTTGAAGGCGTCAGCTTCCCGTTGGCAGAAGTTGCGTTTATTTTTTTCATGGGAGAAGCGGACGAGGTTGAAATCTCCTACAATTAGCCAAGGAGTTTGGTCATCCTCCTTAATTAGGTTGAGCTCATCTAGGAATGCCTGTTTGAGGTTGCGATTCGAGGGGGCATAAATGTTTGTGATGACAAAGGGGAGGGGGTGAGCGAGCGACGTGAGTTTGATGGATGTGGTGTACGTATGATGAGAGTAAGAGATTAGGGAGAAAAAATTTCTATTAAAGGCGGAAATCATTCCGCCGGCCGAACCGTTCGCAGGTAAGAAATTTCTTTGGTCAAGAGATCGTGGCAGGAAGGAGTTGAATTTTTGGTCGTTAATGTCATTTAACTTAGACTCTTGTAAGAGTGCACAGTGGGGGTTGATACTGATTAGTTCGGAAAGGATATTACCGCACTTAGATTCGTCGCCTAGGCCTCTTACATTCCACGAGCAGATAGATAGAGTTGTACTACTCATGGAAAAACAGACGGACATCTAGACTTAAAAGGGTACAAGTAGCTAGGGGATACATTTGGGATACTAGCAGATAATTGAAGCAAAACAGGCGATTGCTCCGGGCACACTGATGGTGGAATAAATAGGCCCTTGATGTAGGGTCGCGATATGGACGGCCGGCCGCCGTCGGGACGCAGTACCACACAAAGACAGCGACCAGCTCATCTCGTCCAATCATGCCCCCGCTTCCGGAGATTCACCACCCTTTCCATCTACCCCTTCTTGGCACTTTCTCATGCGTCGCGCCGGCGTGTCCAGCCAGCCACACATGGCAAGTGGTGCCCGCTCAACGACCGGACCCTGCTTCGCTGACTCGTCCACGGACGCGTTGGGTGCTTTCCGGGTCTCAACCGCAGCATGTGCTCTCGTCCTTTTTTTTCCTCCTCCGCGACCAGCCGGCGCGTACGTGGTCTCCGACACTCCTGCCCGTTTGCGTCAGCGATTCGTGAAACTGCGTACGGTGTAGTATGCAAGCAGGACTACTGCACTGCTATGCTAGCTGTGTCTGTGAAGAGTTCCTGTGGCATATGGTGCTCTGCCTCCCCGGAACAGACACTTCCTTCGGCAGTTCCCGAAAAACACGTGCAAAATATTCACTTGGTATATGCAATTCAGGATCGACGATCCGGGAGACACGTATGTATCAGTAAGTACTACTGCATCTTTCTTTTCCGGAGAGAAAGAAAATATTACCGTGTTGCGTTCAGTGCGTGCCTGCTGGATGTCTCATGTAGTATGCAGCTCGTGTTACTCATGCATATGGTGTACCATGTTCCAACAAGTCATGTCCCAGACAGAGCTCTTTGAATCGATGGCCGTGTCCACCAATTCACAGCTCTGTCGCTATTAGATAGTACAGTACTACGTACACACAAAATCTAAGAAAAATGTCCCTCTTTGGCCGTTCTCACCGACGATCAAACCCGCGTAACCGCTGACACAAGATTGGAGACAAGAACTGAGCTCATCCAGACAGTCAGACTCAATGACCTGAATTAATTATTATTCCATTCGTCTCATAATAATAACATCCAATACGTGAGTATATTGGACTTTATTTTATGAGATGGATGGAGTACTTTTACTAAAATTGACTTGAGCTCCAAGAAGCTAACAGAAACACCGACTTTAAAGTAAGTACTACATCCGTCCGGGCTCCCTTATATTTGCATGGGCTTTTTTATGGTGTGGCAAAGCACATGCAAATGGTGGCAATTCTGCCGTGGCATGGGACGCTGTCTGTGCACCCAAATCTGGCCCTCCAGGCACGATGGCCATGATTGCAGAGGGTGGATTCTGAGAGACCTTGGAAAGAGTGCCAAATTAATGTGCCCGATGAGGCGTTAGCCCTGTTTAGGTCTGCTTCTCGATCTATTGTGGGCAATGGACTATCAACGTTGATTTTGGGAAAACCGTTGGCTACATGGTTGCCGTGTCCAAGAGGTTGCCCCTAACCTATATGGAAGAGTTATAGCAAGAGTAAGGGCAAGTTGCACTGTCAGGAGTGTGGTAGTGAAAAGAGTTTTGACTGCAGATATTGGACCAGACCTCAACGCAACGCTCTTCAGGAGTTCTTCGCATTGTGAATGTCTGTGCAAGGGATTCAACTAGACCCTAGCACCGCAGATCCCGTTACATGGTCATGGGAAAACAATGGCGAGTTCTCGGCGCGTTCAGCTTATGCAGCAAGATTCTGGGGACGCGAAGTTGCACCAACGCCGGAATTCACTTGGGAAGATCCAAAACACCATCGGAGTGTCGTTTCTTTGCTTGGCTTGCCCTGCGAGATAGGTGTTGGACCTCAGATGGGCTAGCTTGAAAAGGGCTCCTGCACCAAGCTTCCTGCTCGATGTACGGCCAGAGTGAGAAAATGATAAACTGCCTCCTGATTAACTGTGTTTTTGCTGGGGAACGTGGTAATTTCAAAAAAAAATCATACGCACACGCAAGATCATGGTGATGCATAGCAACGAGAGGGAAGAGTGTGTCCACGTACCCTCGTAGACTGACTGCGGAAGCGTTAGCACACCGCGGTTGATGTAGTCGTACGTCTTCACGATCCGACCGATCCAAGTACCGAACACACGGCACCTCCGAGTTCTGCACACGTTCAACTCGATGACGTCCCGCGAGCTCCGATCCAGCAAAGCTTCACAGGAGAGTTTCGTCAGCACGACGGCGTGGTGACGGTGATGATGATGCTAACGACGCAGGGCTTCGCCTAAGCACCGCTACGATATGATCGAGGTGGATTATGGTGGAGGGGGGCACCGCACACGACTAAGAGATCAATGATCAATTGTTGTGTCTCCAAGGGGTGCCCCTCTCCCCGTATATAAAGGTGTGGAGGAGGGAGAGGGATGGCCCTCTCTATGGCGCGCCCTAGGGGAGTCCTACTCCCACCGGGAGTAGGATTCCCCCTTTCCTAGTAGAACTAGGAGCCCTTCCAAGTAGTAGGAGTAGGAGAGAAGGAAAGGGAAAAGAGAAGAGAAGGAAGGAGGGGGCACCACCCCTCCCCCTAGTCCAATTCAGATTAGGCCTTGGGGGCGCGCATCCTCTCCTCTCTCTTTCCCCTAATGCCCAATAAGGCCCATCTACTCCCCGGCGAATTCCCATAACTCCCCGGTACTCCGAAAAATACCTGAATCACTCGGAACCTTTCTGATGTCCGAATATAGTCGTCCAATATATTGATCTTTACATCTCGACCATTTCGAGACTCCTCGTCATGTCTCCGATCTCATCCGGGACTCCAAACTAACTTTGGTACATCAAAACACAAAAACTCATAATACCGATCGTCACCGAACTTTAAGCGTGCGGACCCTACGGGTTCGAGAACTATGTATACATGACCGAGACACGTCTCCGGTCAATAACCAATAGCGAAACCTGGATGCTCATATTGGCTCCCACATATTCTACGAAGATCTTTATCGGTCAAACCGCATAACAACATACATTGTTCCCTTTGTCATCGGTATGTTACTTACCGGAAAGTCGCTTTACTCGTTCTGTAATACATCATCCCGCAACTAACTCATTAGTTACAATGCTTGCAAGTCTTATAGTGATGTGCATTACCGAGTGGGCCCAGAGATACCTCTCCGACGATCGGAGTGACAAATCCTAATCTCGAAATATGCCAACTCAACAAGTACCTTTGGAGACACCTGTAGAGCACCTTTATAATCACCCAGTTACGTTGTGACGTTTGGTAGCACACAAAGTGTTCCTCCGGTAAACGGGAGTTGCATAATCTCATAGTAACAGGAACATGTATAAGTCATGAAGAAAGCAATAGCAACATACTAAACGATCAAGTGCTAAGCTAATGGAATGGGTCAAATCAATCACATCATTCTCCTAATGACGTGATCCCGTTAATCAAATGACAACTCATGTCTATGGCTAGGAAACATAACCATCTTTGATCAACGAGCTAGTCAAGTAGAGGCATACTAGTGACACTTTGTTTTTCTATGTATTCACACATGTACTAAGTTTCTGGTTAATATAATTCTAGCATGAATAATAAACATTTATCATGATATATAAAAATATAAATACCAACTTTATTATTGCCTCTAGGGCATATTTCCTTCAGTCTCCTACTTGCACTAGAGTCAATAATCTAGTTCACATCGTCATGTGATTTAACATCAATAGTTCACATATTTATGTGATTAGTTCACATCTCCATGTGACTAACACCCAAAGGGTTTACTAGAGTCAATAATCTAGTTCACATCGCTATGTGATTTACACCCAAAGAGTGATCATGTTTTTCTTGTGAGAAATTTAGTCAACGGGTCTGCCACATTCAAAGCCGTATGTATTTTTCAAATTTTTTATGTCTACAATACTTTGCACAGAGCTACTCGAGCTAATTGCTCCCACTTTCAATATGTATCTAGATCGAGACTTAGAGTCAGCTAGATCGGTGTGAAAAGCTTGTATCGACGTAACTCTTTACGACGAACTCTTTTATCACCTCCATAATCGAGAAATATTTCCTTAGTCCTCTAAGGATAATTTTGACCACTGTCCAGTGATCTACTCCTAGATCACTATCGTACTCCTTTGCCAAACTCAGGGTAGGGTATACAATAGGTCTGGTACAAAGCATGACATACTCTATAGAACCTATGACCGATGCATAGGGAATGCCTTTTCATTCTCTTTCTATTTTCTTCCGTGGTCGGGTTTTGAGTCTTTACTCAACTTTACACCTTGCAATACAGGCAAGAACTCCTTCTTTGACTGTTCCATTTTGAACTACTTCAAAATCTTGTCAAGGTATGTACTTATTGAAAAAACTTATCAAGTGTCTCGATCTATCTCTATAGATCTTGATGCTCAATGTGTAAGCAACTTCATCGAGGTCTTTCTTTGAAAAACCTTCTTTGAAAAACCTTTTTCAAACACTCCTTTATGCTTTCCAGAAAATTCTACATTATTTCCGATCAACAATATGTCATTCACACATTCTTATCACAAATGTTGTAGTGCTCCCACTCACTTTCTTGTAAATACAGGCTTCACCGCAAGTCTGTATAAAACCATATGCTTTGATCACTTTATCAAAGCATATATTCCAACTCCGAGATGCTTGCACCAGTCCATAGATGGATTGCTGGAGCTTTCTCACTTTGTTAGCACCTTTAGGGTCGACAAAACCTTTAGGTTGCATCATATACAACTCTTCTTTTAAGAAATCCATTCAGGAATGCAGTCTTTACATCCATTTGCCAAATTTCATAATCATAAAATGCGGCAATTGCTAACATGATTCGGACGGACTTAAGCATCGATACGAGTGAGAAAATTTCATCGTAGTCAACACCTTGAACTTGTCAAAAACATTTTGCGACAATTCGAGCTTTCTAGATAGCAACACAACTATCATCGTCCACCTTCCTCTTGAAGATCCATTTATTCTTAATGAATCACCGATCATTGGGCAAGTCAATCAAAGTCCATACTTTGTTCTCATACATGGGTCTCATCTCAGATTTCATGGCCTCAAGCCATTTCGTGGAATCTGGGCTCGTCATCGCTTCCTCATAGTTCATAGGTTCGTCATGGTCTAGTAACATGACTTCCAGAAAGGATTTTCATACCACTCTGGTGCAGACCATACTCTGGTTGTCCTAGGAGGTTCGGTAGTAACTTGATCTGAAGTTTCATGATCATCATCATTAGCTTCCTCATTAATTGGTGTAGAGATCACTAGAACTGATTTCTGTGATGGACTACTTTCCAATTCGGGAGAAGGTACAATTACCTTATCAAGTTCTACATTCCTCCCACTCACTTCTTTTGAGAGAAACTTCTTCTCAAGAAAGGATCCACTCTTTAGCAACAAAGATATTGCCTTTCGGATCTGTGATAGAAGGTGTACCCATCAGTTTCTTTTGGGTATCCTATGAATACACACTTTTCTGATTTAGGTTTGTGCTTATCAGGCTGAAACTTTTTCACATATGCATCACAACCCCAAACTTTAAGAAACGACAGCTTAGGTTTCTAGCCAAACCATAGTTCATACGGTGTCGTCTCAATGGATTAGACGGTGCCCTATATAACGTGAATGTAGCCGTCTCTAATGCATAACCCCAAAATGATAGTGGCAAATCGGTAAGAGACATCATAGATTGCACTATATCCAATAAAGTATGAACACACCATTATATTGTGGTGTTCCAGGTGGCATGAATTTGTGAAACAATTCCACATTGTTTTAGTTGAAGACCAAACTCGTAACTCAAATATTCGTCTCCGCGATCAGATCGTAGAAACTTTATTTTCTTGTTATGAGGTTTTTCCACTTCACTCTGAAATTCTTTGAACTTTTCAAATGTTCCATACTTATGTTTCATCAAGTAGATATACCCATATCTGCTTAAATCATCTGTGAAGGTCAGAAAATAATGATACTTGTCGCGAGCCTTAATATTCATCGGACCACAAACATCAGTATGTATGATTTCCAACAAATCTGTTGCTCGCTCCATTGTTCCGGAGAACGGAGTCTTTAGTCATCTTGCCCATAAGGCATGGTTCGCAAGCACCAAGTGATTCATAATCAAGTGATTCCAAAATCCCATCAGCATGGAGTTTCTTCATGCGCTTTACACCAATATGACCTAAACGGCAGTGCCACAAATAAGTTGCACTATCATTATTAACTTTGCATCTTTTGGTTTCAATATTATGAATATGTGTATCACTATGATCGAGATCCAATGAACCATTTTCATTGGGTGTGTAACCATATAAGGTTTTATTCATGTAAACAGAACAACAATTTATTCTCTTACTTAAATGAATAACCGTATTACAATAAACATGATCAAATAACGATACCCACCGCGAGCCTCAACACTCATCGGACCGCATACATCAGTATGTATTATTTCCAATAAGTCAGTTGCTTGCTCCATTGTTCCGGAGAACGGAGTCTTAGTCATCTTGCCCATGAGGCATGGTTCGCAAGCATCAAGTGATTCAAAATAAAGTGATTCCAAAAGCCCATCAGCATGGAGTTTCTTCATGTGCTTTACACCAATATGACCAAAACGGCAGTGCCACAAATAAGTTGCACTATCATTATTAACTTTGAATCTTTTGGCTTCAATATTATGAATATGTGTATCACTACGATCGAGATCCAACTGAAGGAAATATGCCCTAGAGGCAATAAGGTTGTGACATGAAAATTGATATATTGGAAGCCTATATTTGGATATCGGAAGTGATCTGGGTGAAATCGGGATTTTACCGGAGTACCGAGGGGTTACCGGAACCCCTCGCGGGATTAATGGGTCATAGTGGGCCTTAGTGGAGAAGAGGAGAGGCTGCCAGGGCAGGGCCGCACGCCCCTCCCCCCTAGTCCGAATAGGACAAGGAGAAGGGGCGGCACCCCCCTTTCCTTCCTCTCTCTCTCCTCTTTCCCCCTTCTCCTAATCCAACAAGGAAGGGAGGGAGTCCTACACCCGGTGGGAGTAGGACTCCTCCTGGCACGCCTCCTCCTGGCCGGCCACACCTCCCCCCTTGCTCCTTTATATACGGGGGCAGGGGGCACCCCATAGACACAACAATTGATTTGATCTTTTAGCCATGTGCGGTGCCCCCCTCCACCATAGTCCACCTCGATAATACTGTAGCGGTGCTTAGGCGAAGCCCTGTGTCGATAGAACATCATCATCGTCACCACGCCGTCGTGCTGATGAAACCCTCCCTCAACACTCGGCTGGATCGGAGTTCGAGGGACGTCATCGGGCTGAACGTGTGCTGAACTCGGAGGTGCCGTGTGTTCGGTACTTGATCGGTTGGATCGTGAAGACGTATGACTACATCAACCGCGTTGTGCTAACGCTTCCGCTTTCGGTCTACGAGGGTACGTGGACAACACTCTCCCCTCTCGTTGCTATGCATCACCATGATCTTGCGTGTGCGTAGGAATTTTTTTGAAATTACTATGTTCCCCAACAGTGGCATCCGAGCCAGGTTCTATGCGTAGATGTCATATGCACGAGTAGAACACAAGTGAGTTGTGGGCGATATAAGTCATACTGCTTACCAGCATGTCATACTTTGGTTCGGCGGTATTGTTGGATGAAGCGGCCCGGACCGACATTACGCGTACGCTTACGCGAGACTGGTTCTACCGACCTGCTTTGCACACAGGTGGCTGGAGGGTGTCAGTTTCTCCAACTTTTGTTGAACCGAGTGTGGCTACGCCCGGTCCTTGCGAAGGTTAAAACAGCACCAACTTGACAAACTATCGTTGTGGTTTTGATGCGTAGGTAAGAACGGTTCTTGCTCAGCCCGTATCAGCCACGTAAAACTTGCAACAACAAAGTAGAGGACGTCTAACTTGTTTTTGCAGGGCATGTTGTGATGTGATATGGTCAAGACATGATACTGAATTTTATTGTATGAGATGATCATGTTTTGTAACTGAGTTATCGGCAACTGGCAGGAGACATATGGTTGTCGCTTTTATTGTATGCAATGCAATCGCCCTGTAATGCTTTACTTTATCACTAAGCGGTAGCAATAGTCGTGGAAGCATAAGATTGGCGAGACGACAACGATGCTACGATGAAGATCAAGGTGTCGCGCCGATGATGATGGTGATCATGATGGTGCTTCGGAGATGGAGATCACAAGCACAAGATGATGATGGCCATATCATATCACTTATATTGATTCCATGTGATGTTTATCTTTTATGCATCTTATTTTGCTTTGATTGACGACAGCATTATAAGATGATCTCTCACTAAATTTCAAGATAAAAGTGTTCTCCCTTTGTATGCACCATTGCCAAAGTTCGTCGTGCTGAGACACCACGTGATGATCGGGTGTGATAAGCTCTACGTCCATCTACAACGGGTGCAAGCCAGTTTTTGCACACGCAGAATACTCAGGTTAAACTTGACGAGCCTAGCATATGCAGATATGGCCTCGGAACACTGAGACCGAAAGGTCGAGCGTGAATCATATAGTAGATATGATCAACACAATGATGTTCACCATTGAAAGCTACTCCCTTTCACGTGATGATCGGTTATGGTTTAGTTGTTATGGATCACGTGATCACTTAGAGGATTAGAGGGATGTCTATCTAAGTGGGAGTTCTGAAGTAATATGATTAATTGAACTTAAATTTATCATGAACTTAGTACCTGATAGTATCTTGCTTGTCTATGTTGATTGTAGATAGATGGCCCGTGCTGTTGTTCCATTGAATTTTAATGCGTTCCTTGAGAAAGCAAAGTTGAAAGATGATGGTAGCAATTACATGGACTGGGTCCGTAACTTGAGGATTATCCTCATTGTTGCACAGAAGAATTACATCCTGGAAGCACCGCTGGGTGCCAAGCCTGTTGCAGATCCTGCTTACAACATTAAGAACGTTTGGCAGAGCAAAGCTGATGACTACTCGATAGTTCAGTGTGCCATGCTTTACGGCTTAGAACCGGGACTTCAACGAGGTTTTGAACGTCATGGAGCATATGAGATGTTCCAGGAGTTGAAGTTAATATTTCAAGCAAATGCCCGGATTGAGAGATATGAAGTCTCCAATAAGTTCTATAGCTGCAAGATGGAGGAGAATAGTTCTGTCAGTGAGCATATACTCAAAATGGTTGGGTATCATAATCACTTGACTCAACTGGGAGTTAATCTTCCTATTGATAGTGTCATTTACAGAGTTCCTCAATCACTGCCACCAAGCTACAAAAGCTTCATGATGAACTATAACATGCAAGGGATGGATAAGACGATTCCCGAGCTCTTCGCAATGCTAAAGGTTGCGGAGGTAGAAATCAAGAAGGAGCATCAAGTGTTGATGGTCAATAAGACCACCAGTTTCAAGAAAAAGGGCAAAGGGAAGAAGAAGGGGAACTTCAAGAAGAACAGCAAACAAGTTGCTGCTCAAGAGAAGAAACCCAAGTCTGGACCTAAGCCTGAGACTGAGTGCTTCTACTGCAAGCAGACTGGTCAGTGGAAGCGGAACTGCCCCAAGTATTTGGCGGATAAGAAGGATGGCAAGGTGAACAAAGGTATATGTGATATACATGTTATCGATGTGTACCTTACCAGAGCTCACAGTAGCACCTGGGTATTTGATACTGGTTCTGTTGCTAATATTTGCAACTCAAAATAGGGACTACGGATTAAGCGAACACTGGCCAAGGACGAGGTGACGATGCGCGTGGGAAACGGTTCCAAAGTCGATGCGATCGCCGTCGGCACGCTACCTCTACATCTACCTTCGGGATTATTATTAGACCTAAATAATTGTTATTTGGTGCTAGCGTTGAGCATGAACATTATATCTGGATCTTGTTTGATGTGAGACGGTTATTCATTTAAATCAGAGAATAATGGTTGTTCTATTTATATGAGTAATATCTTTTATGGTCATGCACCCTTGAAGAGTGGTCTATTTTTGATGAATCTCGATAGTAGTGATACACATATTCATAATGTTGAAGCCAAAAGATGCATAATTGATAATGATAGTGCAACTTATTTGTGGCACTGCCATTTAGGTCATATCGGTGTAAAGCGCATGAAGAAACTCCATACTGATGGACTTTTGGAACCACTTGATTATGAGTCACTTGGTACTTGCGAACCGTGCCTCATGGGCAAGATGACTAAAACGCCATTCTCCGGAACCATGGAGCGAGCAACTGATTTATTGGAGATCATACATACTGATGTATGTGGACCAACGAATATTGAGGCTCGCGGCGGGTATCGTTATTTTCTCACCTTCACAGATGATTTAAGCAGATATGGGTATATCTACTTAATGAAACATAAGTCTGAAACATTTGAAAAGTTCAATGAATTTCAGAGTGAAGTTGAAAATCATCGTAAAAAGAAAATAAAGTTTCTACGATCTGATCGTGGAGGAGAATACTTGAGTTACGAGTTTTGTCTACATTCGAAACAATGCGGAAGAGTTTCGCAACTCACGCCACCCGGAACACCACAGCATAATGGTGTGTCCGAACGTTGTAATCGTACTTTACTAGATATGGTGTGATCTATGATGTCTCTTACTGATTTACCGCTATCATTTTGGGGTTATGCTTTAGAGACGACCGCATTCACGTTAAATAGGGCACCATCGAAATCCGTTGAGACGGCGCCTTATGAACTGTGGTTTGGCAAGAAACCAAAGTTGTCGTTTCCTAAAGTTTGGGGCTGCGATGCTTATGTGAAAAAGCTTCAACCTGATAAGATCGAACCCAAATCGGAGAAATGTGTCTTCATAGGATACCCAAAGGAGACTATTGGGTACACCTTCTATCATAGATCTGAAGGCAAGACATTCGTTGCTAAGAATGGATCCTTTCTAAAGACGGAGTTTCTCTCGAAAGAAGTGAGTGGGAGGAAAGTAGAACTTGATGAGGTAACCATACCTGCTCCCTTATTGGAAAGTAGTTCATCACAGAAACCGGTTCCTGTGACATCTATACCAATTAGTGAGGAAGTTAATGATGATGATCATGGAACATCAGATCAAGTTGTTACTGAACCTCATAGGTCAAGCAGAGTAAGATCCGCACGAGAGTGGTACAGTAATCCTTTTCTGGAGGTTATGTTACTAGACCATGACGAACCTACGAACTATGAAGAAGCGATGGTGAGCCCAGATTTCACAAAATGGCTTGAGGCCATGAAATCTGAGATGGGATCCATGTATGAGAACAAAGTGTGGACTTTGGTTGACTTGCCCGTTGATCAGCAAGCCATCGAGACACTACAAGAAATATGTCAACTTATGACCTTCTGTCAGTGACCCTTGAAGAATTGGTCATAAATTTATGACCATTTTAGACCAATTGGTCAAAAGCTGTTCAGGGGGCTCCAAACCCTAAACCATTGCGACCATTTTGGTCAGAAAGGTCGTAATTTCCTTACACGAAATGGTCACAAAGCAAACAGTGCTAGTCTGCTGCCTTATTTCTAGTTGTTAATGACCAATATAGATGGTCATAGCCTTGTAGATTGAGGTGGGTTGTGATGACTAGGCGCCATCTCATCAGTTTTGCCTATGTGTCATGTCCATGTGGCAGTTTTTGCCCTAGGTTGTGAAGCAACCTATATTTCTATCATTCCCAAAATTCCCAAAAAAATCTCATAAATTCTTTGGGGCATATCTTCATCAAATATGTAAAAAATCCTTCCTTGCCTAGTTTAAAACTAATTCAACAATATTCATTTTCCTATTCTGTTCACAACAACACTTTATGAAGGAAGTGCTATTTATATATTCTTGATTGCCCTTGGAATTTTTGGGCACTCTTTCCTATCCAAATCATTACCGCATGACAAAATTCAGCTCCATTTGCCAAGCAAATCTTCCTCGGCAAATTTCCAAAGTTTTTGTCCACCTAGAAGCATTGTGAAGGAAGTACCTTTTTTATATCTCTAAATGACATGAAATTTATAAAGTTCCTTCATATGCCCAAATTATCACCCTCCTCCAAATTGCAGCTAAGTCAAATCATCTATGTGAGCCCAGGTTCAATTTATATTTTATGGCCAAATTGGCACGTTGCAAAGCAAGTGTTATATAGACCCCTCCTATTACCCTCAAACTTTTCGGGCACTCTTCCATACCCAAATCATTACCACATAATAATATTCAGCTCAATTTTCCTAGTAAATCTTTCTCGGGAAATTTCCAAAGTTTTTACCTCGAGAGAAGCTTTGTGAAGTAAGTACTAGCTAGTCTTACCCAAATGATCTGAAAATTTACCAGCGCATGACCATACCTAAGTAACTTACCTACACCAATTTTGAGCTCATTTCATTCATCCAATCTCTCTCACTAGTTTTCCCAAGTTTTTGTCCATAGAAGAGCATTGTGAAGGAAGTACTACTTTGGCATGTCCAAATGGTATCAATTTTCTACAATGCTTTCATATGCCCAAATAACCATCCTCCACAAAATTTCAGCTCACTCCATTCATTATTTTGAGCCCAGCTTCAACATTCATATTTTTGTCCAGCGTGGTACTTTTCAAAGCAAGTACCACCTAGGATCCTATTTTTGAGCTAAAAATTTGTGAAGACATTCTCCTTAGTAGATGATCATCCTCAGCCAAAACTCACGCCCATTGGCCATGTGCATTTCCCGTACTACTAATCAAACACTTGGCTGCTAATTCATGTTTGAGCATCGATCGGTCTCCTCGTGAGAATCTTATGTTGTAATTTTCTTCCTAGCACCAACCTGGGGAGTGCCCAACCCACTAGACATGCCTAGGCCGCCCAGAACACATGGCAACATTACGGTCACGCGGTGACCACGCGACGGGCATGCGAGTTTACGCGCTCTAGAGTTGGGGCCCTCGGCCACCGCCCAAACCTCGACGTATCGCCACCAAACCATGTATTTATGATTAAATATGTCCTTATATAACTATAAATGATTTTTGGAAAAAATAAATAGCAAACTATGAAGCAGCTGCAGTTCAAATTTGACCCGCTTCCAACTGAATCGGCGGAAATTTGTCTTTTTCACGAGAGGTGGATCAAAAAAATTTACACCCAACCATTTTGTCAATTGTGCATTAAATATGGCCTAGTATTTTATAAAAATGATTTGGTCCAATTTTGCAACAATTATTTGGTAGTTCCTTCACAAAAAAACCTCCTTTCGGGCACTCGAAAAATGGAAAATGGTTTTTTCGTCCAACGAAAATGAAAACTTCCTTAGGCAACATTGTTTGCCATTCCAATATGCACCCTTGTGCACAATATGAGATCATTTGAACAAACTATGCCATGAATGTGGCCATAAGATTGATCATCTGGCTTGAAAGCCATTGATCTCCACACGTGATAGCTCGTTTCTGAAAACACTTTTTTAAAATAATTGCCATATTACAAGTTTGTCATTTTCCCTGGGAACTTGGCCACAAATAATGACACAATGCGAAGGTTTCCCAATTTTTTGATTTTTTTTGAATTTTTTATGCCCGTTTCAAAATGCGGTCAAAACAGCGAGAATGACCGTTCCTAGCTAGTGGTTGAATCTTGGGATTTTTTTGGTGTTTCTATGATTAAATAGGTACTTATGTAACTAGAAATGATTTTTGGAAAAAATAAATAGCAAACTATGAGGCAGCTGCAGTTCAAATTTGACCCGCTTCCTGCTGAATCGACGGAAATTTGTCTTTTTCATGAGAGGAGGATCAAAACTTTTTACACCCAACCATTTTGTCAATTGTGCATTAAATATGTTCTAGTATTTTAGAAAATCGAGTTGGTCCAATTTTGCAACAAATATATGGTAGGTCCTTCACAAAAAAACTCATTTCAGGCACTCGGAAAATGGAAAATGTATTTTCCGTGCAAAGAAAATGAAAACTACCTTAGGCAACATTGTTTAGAATTCCAAGATGCACCATTGTGCACAATATGAGATCATTTGAACATACTATGCCATGAATGTGGCCATAAGATTGATCATTTGGCTTGAAAGCCATGAATCTTCACACTAGATAGCTTGTTTCCGAGAACACTTTTTTAAAATAATTGCCGTATTACAAGTTTATTATTTTTCCTGGTAACTTGGTCACATATAATGATGCAATGCGAAGGTTTTCCAATTTTTTGATTTTTTTGAATTTTTTATGCCCGTTTCAAAATGCGGTCAAAACGGCGGGCTTGACCGTTCCTAGCTAGTGGTTGAATCCTGGAATTTTTTTGGTGTTTCTATGATTAAATAGATACTTATGTACCTAGAAATGATTTTCGGAAAAAATAAAGAGCAAACTACGAGGCAGCTACAGTTCAAATTTGACCCGCTTCCAACTGAATCGGCGGAAATTTGTCTTTTTCACCAGAGGTGAATCAAGGCTTTTTACACCCAACCATTGTGTCAATTGTGCATTAAACATGTCCTAGTATTTTATAAAATCGATTTGGTCCATTTTTTACAAATTTGACCCGCTACAGTTCAAATTTGACCCGCTTCCAACTGAATCGACGGGAATTTGTCTTTTTCACGAGAGGTGGATCAAAACTTTTTACACCCACCAATTTGGTCAATTGTGCATTAAATATGTCCTAGTATTTTAGAAAATTGATTTGGTCCAATTTTGCAACAAATATATGGTAGGTTCTTCACAAAAAAACCTCCTTTGGGGCACTCAAAAAATGGAAAATGGTTTTTTCGTCCAAAGAAAATGAGAATTCCCTTAGGCAACATTTTTTGGAATTCCAAGATGCACCATTGTGCACAATATGAGATCATTTGAACAAACTATGCCATGAATGTGGCCATAAGATTGATCATTTGGCTTGAAAGCCATTGATCTCCACACGTGATACCTCGTTTCAGAGAACACTTTTTTAAAATAATTGCCGTATTACAAGTTTATTACTTTTACTGGGAACTTGGCCACATATAATGACACAATGCGAAGGTTTCAGAATTTTTTGAATTTTTTTGAATTTTTTATGCCCGTTTCAAAATGCGGTCAAACCGGCGGGAATGACCGTTCCTAGCTAGTGGTTGAATCTTGGAAACCTTGTGATGTTTCTCTGATTAAATAGATACTTATATACCTAGAAATTATTTTTGAAAAAAATAAAGAGCAAACTACAAGGCAGCTACAGTTCAAATTTGACCCGCTTCCAGCTGAATCGGCGAACATTTGTCTTTTTCATGAGAGGTGGATCAAAACTTTTTACACCCAACCATTTGGTCAATTGTGCATTAAATATGGCCTAGTATTTTAGAAAATGATTTGGTCCAATTTTGCAACAAATATTTGGCAGGTCCTTCACAAAAAAGCCTCTTTTCGGGCACTTGAAAAATGAAAAATAAATTTTCCGTGCAAAGAAAATGAAAACATTCTTAGGTAACATTGTTTGCCATTCCAAGATGCACCATTGTGCTCAATATAAGATCATTTCTTTGAATTTTTCATGTGAAAAAGTAGAAGAAAAACAAAAGAATGTCGAGGTACATGCTTTTTTGAAACACAATTTGTCTTTTTGATGAGAGGTGGATCGAAAGCATTTTACATCTAAAGATTTGGTCAACTGTACATAAAATGTTGTCTTATAGTTTTGGAAAATGGAGTGGTGCTGTAAACATTTTTTTGCACTCCGAAAATAGAAAATGATTCCCCCCCTAAAAACTCATTTCTCATAACAATTTTTAAAAGATATTTGTCTTATTCCAATTCCAAGTTTGTTAGTTTTCATAAAAACTATGTCACATTTGGTGACACAATGAAAATGTTTCTTTTTGAATTTCTCATATCATAAAATTGTTTATATGATTCAACACCTTTTTTTGAAAAAATATGGCCCAACACCTTATTTTTAGTCGATTACGACCAATTTAGAAGGTCATAACGTCTACTGGGTTCTGATTGGTCCATGGACATGTCACACGGATCGTGCTCAAACACCGTCGGATGCTCTCGGATCTGACGGCAGCCCTTTCTCCCTCACCCCCTCCCCATCTTTGTCTCAAAAAAAGAAAAGAGAAAACTCCCTCATCCTCTCACCCCACGAACCCTAGCGCTCCCTCTCCCCCATACCTACCCTCGTCTCCCACATCGGCGCCGCCACCCCGCCGATCCCATCCCTCCCGATTCAGATCCGACCCCGCCGCCCGCGCCCGCGCGCCACCACCCGCTCCTCGTCGCCTCCCGGAGGACGTCCGCCGCTCTTCCTCCGCCTGTCCCGGAGGCCTCAGTCGGCGCCCTCCGCCGCAGGGCCGCCGCGCTCGTCCCACCCTCGGCGCCGCACCTCCACCGCCATCTCCGCTGGGTCCTCGCTGACACCTCCGCCCCTTCCCCGTCCAGCACGCCGCTCGGGAACAAGCACTGGAAGGACCTGGTGGTCACTGTCCGGGACGGCATGGTCATCCCGTGGCCCGAGACGGAGGCCGTCGTGGACATGGTTGCCACCACCGACTGCGAGTGGGGGTCCTGGTCCTCTCCCTCGTTGTCCTCGGCGGCGGCATCACGGCTTGGCGCCATCGCCGTGCCCTGCGTCGACGTCTCGATCAGCTTCACGGATCACCGTCTTCACGGTACACACACACACATGTCTGAAATCCACAGTCAATGGTTTGGTGTACGCGCTGACTACTGAGTCATGAGCCATGCGTGTGGTTGTGCTTGTGCAGAGGTTGGTCGAAGAGGGCTAGAGTTCATGCCGTTCCTGCTGTCCCTGTATGTGTTCCTCTTCGGCACCTCCTGGTTCATCTTCGACCTCATCCTGGTGAGATTTCCATCCAACCCTCCCCGTCCCCATGGTGCTCTTTCTAGTTAGTACTCGTCCGAGAGAGTTGCAGTACCAACCGTTAGTTCTTGGTATATCAGGTGGCCAAGATTGTAGCTGATGAGATGAATAACTACCTCTTGTTTGAGCACACTCTGCAAATTGTGCCTGTCCCACTGGAGAAAATATGGAGCTAAATTGAGCCAAGATTGTACCTCTTGTTAGTTATTGGAGCTAAATTGGTCAGTTTGAAAATACTGGAGCTAAAGAGGATGATTATTGGGTAGTTAGTCCAGTTTTATTGAGATTAAATATGTGTGAGTTAGCTGTGAGATGCACAATTTTGTATTGTGATTTTTGGAACCCTGCTGTTTAGATGCGGTTTTGTTGTCCTTTTGAACGGTTGGTACCCCATATTTGTTCTATAGCTGTATTTACTATAGAGTGTAGACTCGTGGCATGTACTCTGACAAAATATTTGAAGGGTTAAATAATGCTGAAATGCCCTGCTATAGTGTAGCTCTACTGATGATGCAGATTGATAGATCTTTTATGCTTGTGTTCGGTTTGATGCCATGTCGACTTGCTTGCTTAATCATGAAGTAAATTGCTCGGTGCAGTTATTTTCTCTTAAGATTTTTGTAGTGTATGTCATCTAAATAAAACTGCAGGCAGTGATCTTCTTGTATGAGTATATATTTCTGCATTGCATGTTGTTTTTGTGAAAATATGATGATTACTTCCTAGGTACTGCACATTTTGTTTAGCTTGAGGTTTTGTATGCACTAGTATTACTCTATTTAGCTTGAGGTTTGAAGCTCTAGTATGCTTAGAGTGACCAGTTTCATTAGTCTCTTAATCGACAAGTTAACTGGACTATTTTACTGTATTTCTGTCATACTCCTTTCATTTATTTAGTGACTGTAGACTGGGAAAATGCCATGTGTACCTTAATCCTTGTGGTTCTCATTTGTTCCCGGTTTGGTGAGCTTGCCCTGAGGTCTGTGGCTGCGTGCAGGGACCAGGCCCATGGTGGTGAGGGACTATTACGACATGCTCGGCGTGAAGAAGGACGCCGGCCAGGGTGAGATCAAGAAGGCGTATTACGCGGTATGGCTCGCTACAATTGGGTCTGGCACTTATATTGTAATCTTTGGCTTGTCTAAGACTGAACTTGAAGGCTGCTTGTGGGTAGTAATTTTACTTGGTAGATGCTCAAGGCCAAAAACACGCACATTATGTACTAAATGTGGTCGCGTATGTCAGGACTCATACATTGTTAAAATGGAGGCTTGGGAAGAACTATTTTCTTTGTAGTAATAAGTCAGGAGTTGTTTGTTGCTTCAGTAGGGTGTCATACATTATAATCATCAGCTCATGTCATCTGGGATCAAACATAGCTTTGAATTTACAAGAGTAAAGATTTATGTGAGAAGTACAAACCATGTTCAATTTTAACTAGTACAAAAATTATGCCCCTTCTATAGTGATACATTCTGTACTACACTGTTGCTTCCGTTTGCTTGCTTGATTACCTCTATAAGGCGGCTTCGTTTTGTTCTTCTTCTTCATGTGCTACTTGCAGCATCAAGGGGATCTTCGACCGCTACCAACAGGCCACCGGGACCAGCCTGTGGACCGAGCAGTATGAGGTTGGCTGCTGCTTCTCTATCTTGCCTCCATCCATCTTTTTCTTTAGCTGTATCACTTTCTCCTTTCTTTGATGTGGCTGATTTGATTCGGTTTGATATCATCTAGATCTGACTAGTTTGTACTTAGTCACTAGTGATGCACTGCTCTTTTTCCTTGTGATGCTCGAGTACTGAAGAAACTTGGGTAATATGCATTGGTCTTTTGCTTATGCTCTTGTGAGTTTGGCAAGTGATTGTATGGGGAGTAGATGTAGTGTGTGCTTATGCTCTTCTGATATTTGCAGGAGTAGTACATTCTTGGGACATGTTTTAAATCAATAATGTTCCTCATTGTGTTAAATCAAGCCTTGCAGAATACAATATACACACTAGATTGTTTCTGAACGTGTTAAATCAACAATGTGTATGTGTTATTGTATCCTAGTAATTTTGTTGTGTCACTGTATCCCAGTAAGGCAAGATGCTTGTTATACTCATGTTCCTGATGATATTGGTGTGGACTCAATTTGGTTATTTCTTCTAGTTCTGCTACTAGTTGCTATGTACTCCTAGTGTTGTAGTTGTTGTGTAGTAATACAGAAATATTAATGCTCAAATATGATGATCTGGCCTGCAGCGCACCTACAGTTTTCATTTGGTTATTTCTTCTAGTTCTGCTACTAGTTGCTATGTACTCCTAGTGTTGTAGTTGTTGTGTAGTAATACAGAAATATTAATGCTCAAATATGATGATCTGGCCTGCAGCGCACCTACAGTTTTCATTTCTATGATCAATTTAGAGATTTGCACATGTCAGTATATTGCATACTAAAAAAATCCTAGCTAGTGAGAACATTTTAGGCACTCCATGAACGCATACTAGTTAGTGTTAGTCATACTATTTATGTACATCTCATTTGCTGTCAATTCTTGCTTATAAGTTATTGGATCCCTCATTGGCTACTGTTTGATGTTCTGTACACATTCTTATTCTTATATGTTCATTCTTGTTTTTTGCACAGGTGAAGTGCGAATCCAAGTTCGAAGCTCTGAAGCATATCAACAAAGACTAGCATATTATGTGTTGTAAATGTAGGCAGTAGTAGGCTTATCCGGGCTGTAGTATACTGTAACATTTGTAATAGACTAATGTCGTGTTGTTTTGGACGAATTTCATTTGCTATTTGGATTGTTTGAAATAATGATTGTGTATGTGATTTGAATACCCGTCAAATGGAAACCTGACAAGTTATAATGGTTGTTTGACAGATTTTGAAATTTTTGATGCGTGGGATCAATTTTGTGATAGGCATGACAAGTGGGACCAATCTGATTGGTGGGACCAGTGGCAAAAAAAAGGACGAAAATAAAGAACCAGTAGACTATAAAAGGCTGCATCTTAGAAAAAAAGGCTGAATTAATGGCCCAAGCCCATGTAGCTAGCGAAAATTAACAAGAAAAAATATATTAAAAAGGCTGAATTGTTGGGCTAGGCCCATGTAAAACACCGAATTGGACCGGCTGATTCTTGTGCCACGTCAGATTGCCACGCTGGATGCCTACGTGGCCTGGGGAGGTTGCTAGTGACCAAAACGCCACAGTAGACGTATTTTGGTCATAAACGTCTTCGACCATTCCAGAAGAAAGGTCTCTATAGTCAGTTTATGACGGCCAGCTTTTGACCTTATGTTTCTGGTCACAAAAAGGTCACAAATGGAAATTTGTAACCATTTAGTGACCAATAGTGGTGGTCACAAGTTGACATATTTCTTGTAGTGAGAATAAATGGATCTTCAAGAAGAAGACAGATGCTGACGGTAATGTTACTGTCTACAAAGCTCGACTTGTTGCAAAAGGTTTTTGACAAGTTCAAGGAGTTGACTACGATGAGACCTTCTCACCTGTAGCGATGCTTAAGTCCGTCCGAATCATGTTAGCAATTGCCGCATTTTATGATTATGAAATTTGGCAAATGGATGTAAAAACTGCATTCCTGAATGGATTTCTGGAAGAAGAGTTGTATATGATGCAACCTCAAGGTTTTATCAATCCAAAGGGAACTAACAAAGTGTGCAAGCTCCAGTGATCCATTTATGGACTGGTGCAAGCCTCTCGGAGTTGGAATAAACGCTTTGATAGTGTGATCAAAGCATTTGGTTTTATACAGACTTTTGGAAAAGCCTGTATTTACAAGAAAGTGAGTGGGAGCTCTGTAGCATTTCTGATATTATATGTGGATGACATATTGCTGATTGGAAATGATATAGAATTTCTGGATAGCATAAAGGGATACTTGAATAAGAGTTTTTCAATGAAAGACCTCGGTGAAGCTGCTTATATATTGGGCATCAAGATCTATAGAGATAGATCAAGACGCTTAATTGGACTTTCACAAAGCACATACCTTGACAAAGTTTTGAAGAAGTTCAAAATGGATCAAGCAAAGAAAGGGTTCTTGCCTGTGTTACAAGGTGTGAAGTTGAGTAAGATGTTGGGGAACGTTGCAGAAAACAAAAAATTTCCTACTCGTTTCACCAAGATCATCTAGGAGTTCATCTAGCAACGAGTCATCTAATGCATCTACATACCTTTGTAGATGGCGCACGGAAGCGTTCAAAAAAAACGGTGATGATGTAGTCGTACTCGACGTGATCCAAATCACCGATGACCAGCGCCGAACGGACGGCACCTCCGCGTTCAACACACGTACGGGACGGGAGACGTCTCCTCCTTCTTGATCCAGCAAGGGGGGAGGAGAGGTTGATGAAGATCCAGCAGCACGACGGCGTGGTGGTGGATGCAGGGCGTCACAGAAGCAGGGCTTCGCCAAGACTACGAGGGAGAGACGTAACAGGGAGAGAGGGAGGCGCCAGGGGCTGGTGTGAAATCCCTCCTCTCCCCCCCACTATATATAGGGGTGCCAGGGGGGTTGGTGCGCAGCCTAGGAGATCTGATCTCCTAGGTGCGGCGGCCAGGGGAGGGTTTCCCTCCCCCCCAAGGCACCTCGGGGTGCCTTCCACCACTTGGACTCCTCCTTGGTGGAAACCCTAGGCGCATGGGCCTAGTAGGGCTGGTTCCCTTGGCCCATGTAGGCCAAGGCGCACCCCTACAGCCCATGAGGCCCCCCGGGACAGGTGGCCCCACCCGGTGGGCCCACGGGACCCCTCCGGTGGTCCTGGTACAATACCGATAACCCCGAAACTTGTTCCGATGCCCGAAACAGCACTTCCTATATATAATTCTTTACCTCCGGACCATTCCGGAACTCCTCGTGACGTCCGGGATCTCATCCGGGACTCCGAACAACATTCGGGTTTCTGCATATACATATCTTCACAACCCTAGCGTCACCCGAACCTTAAGTGTGTAGACCCTACGGATTCGGGAGACAAGCAGACATGACCGAGACGACTCTCCGGTCAATAACCAACAGCGGGATCTGGATACCCATGTTGGCTCCCACATGCTCCACGATGATTTCATCGGATGAACCACGATGTCGAGGATTCAATCAACCCCGTACGCAATTCCCTTTGTCTATCGATATGTTACTTGCCCGAGATTCGATCGTCGGTATCCCAATACCTCGTTCAATCTCGTTACCGGCAAGTCACTTTACTCGTACCGTAATGCATGATCCCGTGACCAGACACTCGGTCACTTTGAGCTCATTCTGATGATGCATTACCGAGTGGGCCCAGCGATACCTCTCCGTCACACGGAGTGACAAATCCCAGTCTTGATCCATGTCAACCCAACAGACACTTTCGGAGATACCCGTAGTATACCTTTATAGTCACCCAGTTACGTTGTGACGTTTGGTATACCCAAAGCACTCCTACGGTATCCGGGAGTTACACGATCTCATGGTCTAAGGAAAAGATACTTTGACATTGGAAAACTCTAGCAAACGAACTATACGATCTTGTGCTATGTTTAGGATTGGGTCTTGTCCATCACATCATTCTCCTAATGATGTGATCTCGTTATCAATGACATCCAATGTCCATAGTCAGGAAACCATGACTATCTGTTGATCAACGAGCTAGTCAACTAGAGGCTTACTAGGGACATGTTGGTGTCTATTATTCACACATGTATTACGATTTCCGGATAACACAATTATAGCATGAATAAAGACAATTATCATGAACAAGGAAATATAATAATAATGCTTTTATTATTGCCTCTAGGGCATATTTCCAACAGTCTCCCACTTGCACTAGAGTCAATAATCTAGTTACATTGTGATGAATCGAACACCCATGGAATTCTGGTGTTGATCATGTTTTGCTCTAGGGAGAGGTTTAGTCAACGGATCTGCTACATTCAGGTCCGTGTGCACTTTACAAATTTCTATGTCTCCATCTTGAACATTTTCACGAATGGAGTTGAAGCGACGCTTGATGTGCCTTGTCTTCTTGTGAAACCTGGGCTCCTTGGCAAGAGCGATGGCTCCAGTGTTGTCACAAAAGAGTTTGATTGGCCCCGACGCATTGGGTATGACTCCTAGGTCGGTGATGAACTCCTTCACCCATATTGCTTCATGTGCTGCCTCTGAGGCTGCCATGTACTCCGCTTCACAGGTAGATCCCGCCACGACGCTCTGCTTGCAACTGCACCAGCTTACTGCCCCACCATTCAAAATATACATGTATCCGGTTTGTGACTTAGAGTCATCCAGATCTGTGTTGAAGCTAGCGTCGACGTAACCCTTTACGACGAGCTCTTCGTCACCTCCATAAACAAGAAACATTTCCTTAGTCCTTTTCAGGTACCTCCGGATATTCTTGACCGCTGTCCAGTGTTCCTTGCCGGGATTACTTTGGTACCTTCCTACCAAACTTACGGCAAGGTTTACATCAGGTCTGGTACACAGCATGGCATACATAATAGAACCTATGGCTGAGGCATAGGGGATGACACTCATCTCTTCTATTTCTTCTGCCGTGGTCGGACATTGAGCTGAGCTCAATTTCATACCTTGCAACACAGGCAAGAACCCCTTCTTAGACTGATCCATATTGAACTTCTTCAATATCTTATCAAGGTATGTGCTTTGTGAAAGACCTATGAGGCGTCTCGATCTATCTCTATAGATTTTGATGCCTAATATATAAGCAGCTTCTCCAAGGTCCTTCATTGAAAAACTTTTATTCAAGTAGGCCTTGATGCTGTCCAAGAGTTCTATATCATTTCCCATCAAAAGTATGTCATCTACATATAATATGAGAAATGCTACAGAGCTCCCACTCACTTTCTTGTAAACACAGGCTTCTCCATAAGTCTGTGTAAACCCAAACGCTTTGATCATTTCATCAAAGCGAATGTTCCAACTCCGAGATGCTTGCACCAGCCCATAAATCGAGCGTTGGAGCTTGCACACCTTGTCAGCATTCTTAGGATCGACAAAACCTTCCGGCTGCATCATATACAATTCCTCCTTAAGGAAACCATTAAGGAATGCCGTTTTGATGTCCATTTTCCATATCTCATAATCATAGAATGCGGCAATCGCTAACATGATTCGGACGGACTTCAGCTTCGCTACCGGTGAGAAAGTCTCATCGTAGTCAACCCCTTGAACTTGTCGATAACCTTTAGCGACAAGCCGAGCTTTATAGACGGTTACATTACCATCCGCGTCTGTCTTCTTCTTAAAGATCCATTTATTTTCTATGGCTCGCCGTTCAACGGACAAGTCAGTCAAAGTCCATACTTCGTTTTCATACATGGATCCTATCTCGGATTTCATGGGTTCTAGCCATTTGTCGGAATCCGGGCCCGCCATTGCTTCTTCATAGTTCGAAGGTTCACCGTTGTCCAACAACATGATTTCCAAGACAGGGTTGCCGTACCACTCTGGTGCGGAATGTGTCCTTGTGGACCTTCGAATTTCAGTAGGAGCTTGATCAGAAGTATCTTGATCATTATCATTAACTTCCTCTCTAGTCGGTGCAGGCACCTCAGGAACATTTTCTTGAGTTGCGCCAGTTTCCGGTTCAAGAGGTAATACTTCATCAAGCTCTACTTTCCTCCCACTTACTTCTTTCGAGAGAAACTCTTTCTCTAGAAAGGACCCATTCTTGGCAACAAAGATCTTGCCTTCGGATCTAAGGTAGAAGGTATACCCAATAGTTTCTTTAGGGTATCCTATGAAGACGCATTTTTCCGACTTGGGTTCGAGCTTCTCAGGTTGAAGTTTCTTGACATAAGCATCGCATCCCCAAACTTTTAGAAACGACAGCTTAGGTTTCTTCCCAAACCATAATTCATACGGTGTCGTCTCAACGGATTTCGACGGAGCCCTATTTAAAGTGAATGCGGCAGTCTCTAAAGCATAGCCCCAAAAAGATAGCGGTAAATCAGTAAGAGACATCATAGACCGCACCATATCCAATAGAGTGCGATTACGACGTTCGGACACACCGTTACGTTGAGGTGTTCCAGGCGGCGTGAGTTGTGAAACTATTCCACATTTTCTTAAGTGCGTGCCAAATTCGTGACTCAAGTATTCTCCTCCACGATCTGATCGTAGAAACTTGATTTTCCTATCACGTTGATTTTCAACCTCACTCTGAAATTCCTTGAACTTTTCAAAGGTTTCAGACTTGTGTTTCATTAAGTAGATATACCCATACCTACTTAAATCATCAGTGAGGGTGAGAACATAACGATAGCCACCGCGAGCCTCAACACTCATTGGACCGCACACATCAGTATGTATGATTTCCAATAAGTCGGTTGCTCGCTCCATTGTTCCTGAGAACGGAGTCTTGGTCATTTTACCCATAAGGCATGGTTCGCACGTGTCAAATGATTCATAATCAAGAGACTCTAAAAGTCCATCAGCATGGAGCTTCTTCATGCGTTTGACACCTATGTGACCAAGGCGGCAGTGCCACAAGTATGTGGGACTATCATTATCAACCTTACTTCTTTTGGTACTCACATTATGAACATGTGTAGCATCACGTTCGAGATTCATAAAGAATAAACCATTCACCATAGGAGCATGACCATAAAACATATCTCTCATAAAAATGGAACAACCATTATTCTCAGATTTAAAAGAGTAGCCATCTCGAATTAAATGAGATCCCGATACAATGTTCATGCTCAAAGCTGGCACTAAATAACAATTATTAAGGTTTAAAACTAATCCCGAAGGGAGATGCAGAGGCAGCGTGCCGACGGCGATCACATTGACCTTGGAACCATTCCCAACGCGCATCGTCACCTCGTCCTTTGCCAGTTTCCGCTTATTCCGCAGCCCCTGCTTTGAGTTACAAATGTGAGCAACTGCACCGGTATCAAATACCCAGGAGCTACTACGGGAACTAGTAAGGTACACATCAATTACATGTATATCACATATACCTTTTGTTTTGCCGGCCTTCTTGTCCACTAAGTACTTAGGGCAGTTCCGCTTCCAGTGACCGCTTCCCTTGCAATAAAAGCACTCAGTCTCGGGCTTGGGTCCATTCTTTGGCTTCTTCCCGGCAGCTTGCTTGCCGGGCGCGGCAACCTCCTTGCCGTCCTTCTTGAAGTTCTTTTTACCCTTGCCTTTCTTGAACTTAGTGGTTTTATTGACCATCAACACTTGATGTTCCTTCTTGACTTCTACCTCCGCTGATTTCAGCATTGAGAACAATTCAGGAATGGTCTTTTGCATCCCCTGCATGTTGAAGTTCATCACAAAGCTCTTGTAGCTTGGTGGAAGCGACTGGAGGATTCTGTCAATGACCGCATCATCCGGGAGATTAACTCCCAACTGAGACAAACGGTTATGCAACCCAGACATAGTGAGTATGTGCTCACTGACAGAACTATTTTCCTCCATCTTACAGCTGAAGAACTTATCGGAGACTTCATATCTCTTGATCCGGGCATGAGCTTGAAAAACCATTTTCAGCTCTTCGAACATCTCGTATGCTCCATGTCTCTCAAAACGTTTTTGGAGCCCCGGCTCTAAGCTGTAAAGCATGCCGCACTGAACGAGGGAGTAGTCGTCAACACGTGTCTGCCAAGCGTTCATAACGTCTTGGTTCTGTGGGACGGGAGGATCACCTAGCGGTGCTTGTAGGACATAATCTTTCTTGGCAGCTATGAGGATGATCCTCAGGTTCCGGACCCAGTCCGTATAGTTGCTGCCATCGTCTTTCAGCTTGGTTTTCTCTAGGAACGCGTTGAAGTTGAGGATTTTTAGACATTGCAAAGATTTTTAGACTAAGTTCATGATAATTAAGTTCATCTAATCAAATTATTAATGAACTCCCACTTAGATTAGACATCCCTCTAGTCATCTAAGTATTACATGATCCGAGTTAACTAGACCGTGTCCGATCATCACGTGAGACGGACTAGTCAACGTCGGTCAACATCTTCATGTTGATCGTATCTTCTATACGACTCATGCTCGACCTTTCGGTCTTCTGTGTTCCGAGGCCATGTCTGTACATGCTAGGCTCGTCAAGTCAACCTAAGTGTTTGCATGTGTAAATCTGTCTTACACCCGTTGTATGTGAACGTCTGAATGAAACACCCGATCATCACGTGGTCTTTTGAAACAGCGAACTGTCGCAATGGTGCATAGTTAGGGGGAACACTTCTTGAAATTAGTATGAGGGATCATCTTATTTACTACCGTCGTTCTAAGTAAACAAGATGCAAAACATGATAAACATCTCATGCAATCAAATAATAAACATGACATGATATGGCCAATATCACATAGCTCCTTTGATCTCCATCTTGGGGCTCCATGATCATCTTGTCACCGGCTTGACACCATGATCTCCATCATCATGATCTCCATCATCGTGTCTCCATGAAGTTGCTCGCCAACTATTACTTCTACTACTATGGCTAACGCGTTTAGCAATAAAGTAAAGTAATTTACATGGCGATTCTCGATGACACGCAGGTCATATAAAAGAATAAAGACAACTCCTATGGCTCCTGCCGGTTGTCATACTCATCGACATGAAAGTCGTGATTTCTATTACAATAGCATGAACATCTCATACATCACATATAGATCATTCATCATTCATCACAACTTTGGCCATATCATATCACAAACCACTTGCTGCAAAAACAAGTTAGACGTCCTCTAATTGATGTTGCAAGTTTTACGTGGCTGAATTAGGGTTCTAGCAAGAACGTCTTCTTACCTACGTTAAAGCCACAACGTGATTTGTCAACTTCTATTTACCCTTCATAAGGACCCTGTTCATCGAATCCGCTCCAACTAAAGTGGGAGAGACAGACACCCGCCAGCCACCTTATGCAACTAGTGCATGTTAGTCGGTGGAACCGGTCTCACGTAAGCGTACGTGTAAGGTTGGTCTGGGCCGCTTCATCCCACAATACCGCTGAAGCAAGAAAAGACTAGTAACGGCAAGAAAGTTGACAAATCCATGCCCACAACTAATTGTGTTCTACTCGCGCAAGAAGAACTACGCATAGACCTAGCTCATGATGCCACTGTTGGGGAACATTGCAGAAAACAAAAATTTTCCTACTCGTTTCACCAAGATCATCTAGGAGTTCATCTAGCAACGAGTCATCTAATGCATCTACATACCTTTGTAGATGGCGCACGGAAGCGTTCAAAAAAACGGTGATGATGTAGTCGTACTCGACGTGATCCAAATCACCGCTGACCAGCGCCGAACGGATGGCACCTCCGCATTCAACACACGTACGGGATAGGAGACGTCTCCTCCTTCTTGATCCAGCAAGGGGGGAGGAGAGGTTGATGAAGATCCAGCAGCACGACGGCGTGGTGGTGGATGCAGGGCGTCACGGAAGCAGGGCTTCTCCAAGACTACGAGGGAGAGACGTAACGGGGAGAGAGGGAGGCGCCAGGGGCTGGTGTGAAATCCCTCATCTCCCCCCCACTATATATAGGGGTGCCAGGGGGGTTGGTGCGCAGCCTAGGAGATCTAATCTCCTAGGTGCGGTGGCCAGGGGAGGGTTTCCCTCCCCCCCAAGGCACCTCGGGGTGCCTTCCACCACTTGGACTCCTCCTTGGTGGAAACCCTAGGCGCATGGGCCTAGTAGGGCTGGTGCCCTTGGCCCATGTAGGCCAAGGCGCACCCCTACAGCCCATGTGGCCCCCCGGGACAGGTGGCCCCACCCGGTGGGCCCACAGGACCCCTCCGGTGGTCCTGGTACAATACAGATAACCCCGAAACTTGTCCCGATGCCCGAAACAGCACTTCCTATATATAATTCTTTACCTCCGGACCATTCCGGAACTCCTCGTGATGTCCGGAATCTCATCCGGGACTCCGAATAACATTCGGGTTTCTGCATATACATATCTTCACAACCCTAGCGTCACCGAACCTTAAGTGTGTAGACCCTATAGGTTCGGGAGACAAGCAGACATGACCGAGACGACTCTCCGGTCAATAACCAAAAGCGGGATCTGGATACCCATGTTGGCTCCCACATGCTCCACGATGATTTCATCGGATGAACCACGATGTCGAGGATTCAATCAACCCCGTACGCAATTCCCTTTGTCTATCGATATGTTACTTGCCCGAGATTCGATCACCGGTATCCCAATACCTCGTTCAATCTCGTTACTGGCAAGTCACTTTACTCGTACCGTAATGCATGATCCCGTGACCAGACACTTGGTCACTTTGAGCTCATTCTGATGATGCATTACCGAGTGGGCCCAGCGATACCTCTCCGTCACACGGAGTGACAAATCCCAGTCTTGATCCATGTCAACCCAACAGACACTTTCGGAGATACCCGTAGTATACCTTTATAGTCACCCAGTTACGTTGTGACATTTGGTATACCCAAAGCACTCCTAAGGTATCCGGGAGTTACACGATCTCATGGTCTAAGGAAAAGATACTTTGACATTGGAAAACTCTAGCAAACGAACTATACGATCTTGTGCTATGTTTAGGATTGGGTCTTGTCCATCACATCATTCTCCTAATGATGTGATCTCGTTATCAATGACATCCAATGTCCATAGTCAGGAAACCATAACTATCTGTTGATCAACGAGCTAGTCAACTAGAGGCTTACTAGGGACATGTTGGTGTCTATTATTCACACATGTATTACGATTTCCGGATAACACAATTATAGCATGAATAAAGACAATTATCATGAACAAGGAAATATAATAATAATGCTTTTATTATTGCCTCTAGGGCATATTTCCAACATAAGACTCAATGCCCGACCACTGCAAAAGATAGAGAGAAGATGAAAGATGTTCCCTATGCTTCAGCCATAGGCTCTATCATGTATGCAATGCTGTGTACCAGACCTGATGTGCCTTGCTATAAGTCTAGCAGGGAGGTACAAAGTAATCCAGGAGTGGATCACTGGACAGCGGTCAAGAACATCCTGAAATACCTGAAAAGGACTAAGGATATGTTTCTCGTTTATGGAGGTGACAAAGAGCTCATTGTAAATGGTTACGTTGATGCAAGCTTTGACACTAATCCAGACGATTCTAAATCGCAAACCGGATACGTGTTTACATTGAACGGTGGAGCTGTCAGTTGGTGCAGTTCTAAACAAAGCGTCGTGGTGGGATCTACGTGTGAAGCGGAGTACATAGCTGCTTCGGAAGCAGCAAATGAAGGAGTCTGGATGAAGGAGTTCATATCCGATCTAAGTGTCATACCTAGTGCATCGGGTCCAATGAAAATCTTTTGTGACAATACTGGAGCAACTGCCTTGGTGAAGGAATCCAGATTTCACAAAAGAACCAAGCACATCAAGAGACGCTTCAATTCTATCCGGGATCTAGTCCAGGTGGGAGACATACAAATTTGCAAGATACATACGGATCTGAATGTTGCAGACCCGTTGACTAAGCCTCTTCCACGAGCAAAACATGATCAGCACAAAGACTCCACGGGTGTTAGAATCATCACTATGTAATCTAGATTATTGACTCTAGTGCAAGTGGGAGACTGAAGGAAATATGCCCTAGAGGCAATAATAAAGTTATTATTTATTTCCTTATATCATGATAAATGTTTATTATTCATGCTAGAATTGTATTAACCGGAAACATGATACATGTGTGAATACATAAACAAACAGAGTGTCACTAGTATGCCTCTACTTGACTAGCTCATTAATCAAAGATGGTTATGTTTCCTAACCATAGACATGAGTTGTCATTTGATTAATAGGATCTCATCATTAGGAGAATGTGTGATTGACATGACCCATTCCGTTAGCTTAGCACTTGATTGTTTAGTATGTTGCTATTGCTTTCTTCATGACTTATACATGTTCCTATGACTATGAGATTATGCAACTCCCGTTTACCGGAGGAACACTTTGTGTGCTACCAAACGTCACAACGTAACTAGGTGATTATAAAGGTGCTCTACAGGTGTCTCCAAAGGTACTTGTTGGGTTGGCATATTTCGAGATTAGGATTTGTCACTCCGATTGTCGGAGAGGTATCTTTGGGCCCACTCGGTAATGCAGATCACTTAAGCCTTGCAAGCATTGCAACTAATGAGTTAGTTGCGGGATGATGTATTACAGAACGAGTAAAGTGACTTGCCGGTAACGATATTGAACTAGGTATTGAGATACCGACGATCGAATCTCGGGAACAACGTATGTTGTTATGCGGTCTGACCGATAAATATGTTCGTAGAATATGTGGGAGCCAATATGAGCATCTAGGTTCCGCTATTGGTTATTGACCGGAGACGTGTCTCGGTCATGTCTACATAGTTCTCAAACCCGTAGGGTCCGCACGCTTAAAGTTTCGATGACAGTTATATTATGTGTTTATGAGTTTTGATGTACCGAAGGTTGTTCGGAGTTCCGGATGTGATCACGGACATGACGAGGAGCCTCGAAATGGTCAAGACATGAAGATTGATATATTGGAAGCCTATATTTGGATATCGGGATTTTACCGGAGTACCGAGGGGTTACCGGAACCCCCCGGAGGATTAATGGGCCATAGTGGGCCTTAGTGGATAAGAGGAGAGGCGGCCAGGGAAGGGCCACGTGCCCCTCCCCCTAGTCTGAATAGGACAAGGAGAGGGGGGCGGCGCCCCCCTTTTCCTTCCTCTCTCTCTCCTCTTTCCCCCTTCTCCTAATCCAACAAGGAAGGGAGGGAGTCCTACTCCCGGTGGGAGTAGGACTCCTCCTGGCGCGCCTCCTCCTGGACGACCGCACCTCCCCCTTGCTCCTTTATATACGGGGGCAGGGGGCACCCCATAGACACAACAATTGATTTGATCTTTTAGCCGTGTGCGGTGCCCCCCTCCACGATAGTCCACCTCGATAATACTGTAGCAGTGCTTAGGCGAAGCCCTGCGTCGGTAGAACATCATCATCGTCACCACGCCGTCGTGCTGGTGAAACTCTCCCTCAACACTCGGCTGGATCGGAGTTCGAGGGACGTCATCGGGCTGAACGTGTGCTGAACTCGGAGGTGTCGTGCGTTCGGTACTTGATCGGTTGGATCGTGAAGACGTACGACTACATCAACTGTGTTGTGTTAACGCTTCCGCTTTCGGTCTACGAGGGTACGTGGACAACACTCTCCCCTCTTGTTGCTATGCATCACCATGATCTTGTGTGTGCGTAGGATTTTTTTGAAATTACTACGTTCCCCAACACCAACTAACCATTTTCATTGGGTGTATGACCATAGAAGGTTTTATTCATGCAAACAGAACAACAATTATTCTCTAACTTAAATGAATAACCGTATTGCAATAAACATGATCAAATCATATTCATGCTCAACGCAAACACCAAATGACATTTATTTAGGTTCAACACTAATCCCGAAAATATAGGGAGTGTGCGATGATGATCATATCATTCTTGGAACTACTTCCAACACACATCGTTACTCCCGTTTCGAGTTACTACCCTTAGCAACTGAACTAGTATCAAATACCGAGGGGTTGCTATAAACACTAGTAACGTACACATCAATAACATGTATATCCAATATACCTCTATTCACTTTGCCATCCTTCTTATCCGCCAAATACTTGGGGCAGTTTCGCTTCTAGTGACTAGTCCCTTTGCAGTAAAAGCACTTAGTCTCAGGCTTAGGTCCAGACTTGGGCTTCTTCACTTGAGCAGCAACTTGCTTGTCGTTCTTCTTGAAGTTCCCCTTCTTCCCTTTGCCTTTTTCTTGAAACTAGTGGTCTTATTAACTATCAACACTTGATGCTTTTCTTGATTTCTACCTTCGTCGATTTTAGCATCACGAAGAGCTTGGGAATCGTTTCCTTTATCCCTTGCATATTATAGTTCATCACGAAGTTCTAGCAACTTGGTGATAGTGACTAGAGAACTCTGTCAATCACTATCTTATCTGGAAGATTAACTCCCACTTGATTCAAGTGATTGTAGTACTCAGACAATCTGAGCACATACTTACTGGTTGAGCTATTCTCCTCCATCTTGTAGGCAAAGTAATGTCAGAGGTCTCATACCTCTCGACACGGGCATGAGTATGAAATACCAATTTCAACTCTTGGAACATCTTATATGCTCTGTTGCGTTCAAAACATTTTCGAAGTCCCGGTTCTAAGCGGTAAAGCATGGTGCACTAAACTATCAAGTAGTTATCATACCGAGTTTTTGTCCAAACGTTCAAAACGTCTGCATCTGCTCCTGCAATAGTTTTGTCACCTAGCGGTGCATCAAGGACATAATACTTCTGTGTAGCAATGAGGATAATCCTCAGATCACAGAGCTAGTCTGCATCTTTGCTACTAACATCTTTCAACTTATTTTTCTCTAGGAACATATCAAAAATAAAACAGGGGAGCTAAATCCGAGCTATTGATCTACAACATAGATATGCTAATACTACCAGGACTAAGTTCATGATAAATTATGAAGGAAATATGCCCTAGAGGCAATAATAAAGTTATTATTTATTTCCTTATATCATGATAAATGTTTATTATTCATGCTAGAATTGTATTAACCGGAAACTGTAACATCCCAAATTTTCAATTTGGAATGTTATACATTAGATCATCATCGCATATCATATTTTATTTTGCATTTTGGTTGATCCTAGAAATTCTACGCAACTCAAGGACCCACGGAGAGAGTTGGGGATTTCGTTATTTTCATATTTGAGTTCTCTCAAATTTTGAGAATAGGATCATTTGATTTTATTTATTTTATCATCAATTATTTCTATTACAAAAGTATGAGAGAGGGAATAAAATGACTTTCCCAAAATAAAGAAATATTGAGGATTTAATAATAAAATCAAATAAGATTTTATTTCGGAGTTTTTCGGTGTTTTATTTGAATTTAGGAAAAAATTGCATTTTTCGAAATTGCATTTAGGTCCCAAATAAATGTTCACCTTGTGCGGCTTGATTTTAGAAGCCCGTGAAAATTTATTTCGGAATTTTTGGAGTCCGTTTAGTATTTCTTTTTATTTTTCTTCCGAGCGGAATAATAATAATAATAATAATAATAATAATAATAATAATAATAATAATAATAATAATAATAATAATAATAATAATAATAAAAAACAAACCGACCTAACGGGCCGTGTCCGACTAGGACTCTGGCCTGACTAGGCAATATAAGCCGGCCCAGCCCCCCCGG
>NC_057797.1:200184248-200192245 GCF_018294505.1 Triticum aestivum
CTGCCCGCCCCCACGCGCCGCCGCCGCCGCTGCCCACCGCCGCTGCACGCCACCTCGACTTCTGTGCCATCGGGTTTTTTTAAAAAAATTAGATCGATTTTCGTCGATTTTTTTTAGTTTTGGTTTTTTAAATAGATCGGTTTTTCCGGTTTATTTAAATAGTGAGCGTTCGTCCATTCGTTCGTTCTAGCGAGCGTTCGTCATTTTTCTTTTTCTCGGATTAAATCCGCGATTTTTCTGATCGCGATTCCTGATCCGATTTTCGTTTTAGTATAACTTTTTGCTCGTTTATCCGAATCAGGCGATTCAAGCGCCTAGAGATTCGTCTTGAAACCCTCTATCCGTTTAACCAACTTAAACAAGATTTTGCTACTATAAAATTTGCCCTAGATCCAGATTACTAGAACAAAGTTGTTTTCTTTCGCCGTTTGACTTTCATTGCTCCGTTCGATTTGATTCTTTTTGCCAACCGGAGTTCTTAAGTTGAACCTTCTGGTTAGATCTCTTATTTGAGTTTTACCTGTGCATTAGATGAGTACTTATTGTATGCTTGTTTGTTTGTCTGCGATAGAATACCCGGAGTGCGCCGCCTGTTACTTCGAATCGTTAGGTTTCGCGGATCATCAGCAAGGCAAGTAATACTTTGATCATACCTTTTCTACTACCCAGTTTTATTGCATTAGATCAATCCTCACACATTGCATGATTAGGATCTAATTTAATTGTGGGATGGGAAGTAGATGAGGTAGTACCTATTACCTGTTATTATCAAACCTTTGGGAGTTACTTCTACGTTTATTATGCCATGCTATTCTAGTAGACGTAGATTGGGTGAGTGATATCCATGACAGATGTGAGATTGTTAATTAATGGTTTATCTAAGGTGGCAACTTAAACACACATCTGGGTGGATTGAGGCACCTGGGTATTCCAGGACTTGCCTGTTTTTCTTTTGGACTGCCACCCAGGCTCAAAGGGATCATGAGACTATTCATACTAGAAACTTCCGTGTGCAGCCACAAGCTATTATGGGCTCTAGCATAGTTGACTAAGTTGTGCGAACTCTTAAAGTGGTAGACTAGCAGATGTAGGGGATGTAGGTGGTACGGTCTACCCGATCGTAAGGTGCTAGCGCTTCTGAAAGACTATGTCTCGGTCATCCATCTTCTCAAACACCATGTAGTGCGAGAAACCAAACGGAGACTATCGAGTCTTGTGGGGAAAATTGTGCAAACCTATGCAGAGTGTAATAAACTAATCACGGTTAGTCGTGTCCCCGGTTATGGACATCTTGAGTATCTAGTACTTGGATTATCATGTGAATCTCAACATGCTACTCTAAATTAATTTTGTTGGGTTTTGTTTAATGATGATGATTAATTGGGATTGAGAATGCTGTCAACCATTCTCAATGTTTAACAATTACCATGATAGTTAAGTAAATTTATTCCTTTGAAGTAGGGAAAAATTGGCTTTACGGAAAACTGTAACCATAGAGCTTTCCACCAACCAAATATGCATATAGTATAGCTATTTCATTCCATTACTCTCTATGTGTTACATTGCCAGCATATTCCATGTGCTGACCCGTTTCGGGCTGCAATGTTAATGTTGCAGACTTTTCAGACGACGATTAAGGAGTTTTTAGGTCGTGGTTCTATACTCAGTGATGCCGTTGGAGTTGATGGACTCACTTATATTCCAAGCCTTTCGCTGTTATCGTTATTAGATGGCCTTAAGCCATATTTATTGTAATAAGTTCTCTTTTGAGACACTCGATGTAATAAGTGTGTGATTGCTACTCTGTTATAAATCCTCCGAGTACTGTGTGGTGTCAGCATTACTAATCCAGGGATGACACCGGAGCACAGAGATCAGACTGTTTGAGGTCTGGTCGCTACAGAGATGGTATCAGAGCACACGCTGACTGTAGGACACGACCACTAAGCTAAAGACCTAGATCACTATTCACTCTCTTCTCTTCTGACCTCTCATATTTTCTACTCTTTAGGATGGCGGATGCAAGGAACAAGTTCACACAACCGGATGAAGATACACCCTTTGGACGTTACTTGAAGGAAGTCACTAGATACCTGAACATAGGAGTACCAAGCTTCACGGGAACCTACAACGCCACTTTACCTGAAGAAGAGCGCTGGATGATTCAAGTTCAAGTTCCAGGAAGGACGTCCATGCCAGTAACTGAGCCCATAGAGTTTTCTTTTGATGCACCAACTTGGAGTCTAGGAAAGAGCATGGCAGCTCACATTGCCATGGGACGCATTGGATAAGTCTACCACAAGGATCTCAAGGATACTATCTACCAGATTTGTGGGCGCCGAGATGAGCACTGGGAGATGATTAGCACCAGGAAGGATAGATCAATTGCAGCTTTTATCCAGGAGTTAAACCAGCACATTCGATGACAGGAGAACCAGATGTGCGCCGACATGATAGATCTGAAGAAGGCTAAGACTAGAATCAAGGAACTGGAGGAAGAACTCAAGGCTACACGTGAAGATTATGAAGAAGAAATTGAAGTATTGGTGGAGAAGAATGACGACCTGATCAAGAAGATTGGAATATATATGGGAGGCCCTACGCCAGTAGATGAAGACGAAAAAACCTAGGAGATTAGCCCGGAAGACTACATCATCATCGACGGCACCGACTCGGAACCAAATAATAGCGATGATGACTATGTTGATGAAGCTGGAGCAGATATTATGGAGTCAACAACCGAAGAATATTTCTAGTAGACCACCTCATCAGTAGTAGTAGTAGTCCACCATGTAAATATAGTAATCCGAGCACTTTTGCGATAGATAGATCGATTGTATGCCCTTGTTTGATTGATTGAAGTGAATTGTTTGTTTTTGCCTCATGTGCATATGGGTAGTGTTTTCTCTTTAGACCCCCTCTATTCTTATATCTCATCTTTTCTAAACCCTCAGATGCCTCCGAGACGTGACCCCGGATTTGCCTTTCCACCGGAGCTCACCCAGTTGATCCAGCAGCAGAACACATTGATGCAGTTGCTAGTCCAGAATTAGAATCAGGGGAACAACAACAACAACCCACCACCACCGCCACCACCCGTTGACCACTTAGCCCATTTTCTTAGGCTGAATCCGCCGGTGTTTTCCAGTAGCACCGAGCCGATAGTAGCAGATGATTGGCTCCGCAAGATAGCTAGGGAGTTGACCACTGCAGGATGCACAGATGCGGAGAAGGTGAAGTTTGCCGCACATCAGCTAGAAGAACCCGCAGCATCATGGTGGGAGAATTTCACAGCCACTTTCCCAGTTGACACTGTCACATGGGACCAATTTCAGCAGGCTTTTCGTACTGCACATGTTTCAGCGGGAGCTATGGCCATGAAGAAGTGTGAGTTTCGCAACTTGCGCCAAGGAGGAAGGACAATTGGCCAGTATATGGAGGAATTTAGTAAGTTAGCACGTTATGCACCAGATGACGTCGCTACGGATGCAGCTAAGTAGGAGAAGTTTCTGGAAGGACTGAATGATGAGTTGAGCATGCAGTTGATGGTAGCAACCTTCAACAACTACCAGGAGTTGGTAGATCGTGCTCTTATGATTGAAGGGAAGCAGCAACAAGTTGAGAATCGCAAGAGGAAGTATGGACAAGGAAAGTACAATTCAGGAGCTCAGCAGAAGCCATGTTTTACCCCTAGACCGGGAGGACATTTTCAGCATACCCATGGAGGAGGTAGCTCACACAATCACAATGGCACCAAGAATGGTAATGGCAATGGAGGAAGCAACGGCCAGAACCGCACCAATCCCTCAACCCCAACCAAGAAGGACCTGAGCCAAGTCACTTGTTTTAAGTGTCAGAAGACCGGACATTATGCCAATGAATGTCCTGAATTACAGAATGGAAATAGCAATGGAAGCTCTGGGAAGAAGCCGAACCCTTTCAACAGGGTAAAGGTGAACCACGTTAGCGTGGAGGAGGTTGAAGCTCAGCCTGATGCAGTAATAGGTAAGTTTTTGGTTAAGTCATTTACTGCACTCGTTCTTTTTGATACTGGTGCATCGCATTCATACATCTCAAGGGAATTTGGATAAGTATAACCTACCAACCCAAGCCCTTAGGTCACCCATGTTAGTAACCTCGCCTGGAGCAGAGTATGTGGCTAGTCTATGGTGTGATCGGTTACCATTAAGGATTGGTAACTATGTTTTTCCCTCAAACCTAATAGTATTGGAATCTCAAGGATTGGATGTGATATTAGGCATGGATTGGTTATCAAAGTATGAAGGGAATATTGAGTGTGCTAGCAAGTCAATTTTGCTTACCACCCCAGAAGGGAGAAGGATCAAGTATGTATCCCAACATGTGCCAAAGACGACTCGAGTAAATTGCTTAACAGGAGTTGTGCAGGAGGAAGTACCAGTGGTAAGGGATTTCCCTGATGTATTTCCAGAGGAGTTGCCAGGCATGCCACCGGATAGAGATATTGAGTTTTTGATTGAGCTATTGCCAGGCACAGGGCCAATATCAAAGAGACCATATAGGATGCCAGCAAAGGATTTGGTGGAAATTAAGAAGCAGATTAAGGAGTTACTAGATAAGGGATATATCTACCCAAGTTCTTCACCTTGGGGATCGCCAGTACTTCTAGTGGAGAAGAAGGATGGATCGTTAAGTATGGTTGTTGATTATCGAGGATTGAATGAAGTAACAATCAAGAACAAGTACCCACTACCTATGATCAATGATCTGTTTGATCGATTGCAAGGAGCTAAGGTATTTTCCAAGATCGATCTGCGATCAGGATACCACCAGTTGAAGATTCGAGAACAGGATATTCCGAAGACAGCTTTTACTACCAGGTATGGGCTGTATGAGTATACCGTTATGTCATTTGGTCTGACTAACGCACCTGCCTATTTTATGAACATGATGAACAAAGTGTTTATGGAGTTTTTGGATAAGTTCGTCGTAGTGTTCATTGATGATATCCTGGTGTATTCGAATAATGAAGAGGTGCATAAGGAGCATTTGCGTTTGGTTCTTGGAAAGCTCAGAGAACATCAATTATATGCCAAGTTCAGCAAATGTGAGTTTTGGTTGAAGGAAGTAGGATTCCTCGGACACGTTATATCTGGAGAAGGTATACCAGTTGATCCCATTAAAGTTGATACCGTAACCAAGTGGGAAGCCCCAACAACAGTTGGAGAGATCCAGAGTTTTCTTGGACTCGCATGATACTACCGGAGATTTATTGAGAATTTCTCAAAGATTGCAAAGCCTATGATTGAGTTGTTAAAGAAGGATACCAAGTTCATATGGACAGAGGAATGTGAGGCTAGTTTCCAGGAGTTGAAGAAACGTTTGGTTACTTCACCAGTGTTGATTTTGCCAGACCAGACCAAAGATTATGAGGTGTATTGTGACGCTTCACATCGAGGACTTGGAGTAGTGCTTATGCAGGAAGGGAGAGTTGTTTCATATGACTCAAGACAACTGAAGCCTCATGAGTTGAATTATGCCACGCATGATTTGGAGTTAGCAGCCGTTGTGCATGCTTTGAAAACATGGAGGCATTTCCTCATTGGAAATCATTGTGAGGTGTACACGGATCATAAGAGTTTGAAGTACATTTTCACACAGAAGGAGTTGAATCTCAGACAAAGGAGATGGTTGGAGCTTATCAAGGATTATGATATGAAATTGCATTATCATCCTGGAAAGGCTAATGTAGTAGCTGACGCATTAAGCCATAAGAGCCATGTCAATACGTTAATGACGGGAGAAATACCCAAGGAGTTAGCAGAAAATCTTCGTGAACTATGTTTGGAAATAGTTCCGAGAGGCTATGTAGCAGCATTGGAGATTCAGTCAACTTTGATGGATAGAATCAGAGAAGCTCAGAAAGGTGACAAAGAGATTGCCTCTATAAAGGAGAAACTGAGCAAAGGAAAAGCTAAAGGATTTCGTGAGGATGAGCACGACACCCTATGATTTGAAGACCGCGTTTACGTGCCCAATGACCCGGAGATCAGGAAGTTGATTTTGCAAGAGGCACACGACTCACCATATTCAATTCACCCAGGAAATACCAAGATGTATTTGGATTTGAAGGATATTTTCTGGTGGACCGGAATGAAGAAGGATATTGCAGAGTATGTAGCAGTTTGTGATGTATGTCAGAGAGTAAAGGCAGAGCATCAGAAGCCAGCAGTATTGTTACAACCATTGCCTATACCCGAATGGAAGTGGGATAAGTTAGGCATGGATTTTATCACGGGATTTCCCAGGACTCGTTCAGGCTATGACTCGATTTGGGTTGTAGTCGATCGATTGACGAAAGTAGCTCATTTCATCCCAGTAAAGACCACTTATACCAGTGCTAAGTTGGCAAAGATATACATGACCAGAATCATATGTTTGCATGGAGTTCCAAGGAGTATCGTATCAGATAGAGGAACCCATTTTACCTCAAAGTTTTGGAAGCAATTGCACGATACTTTGGGAACCAGGCTAGAATTCAGTACAGCTTTTCATCCACAGATAGATGGACAGACCGAGAGAGTCAATCAGATTTTGGATGATATGCTGAGAGCTTGTGCGCTAGATTATGGATCTAGTTGGGACGATAATTTGCCATATGCAGAGTTCTCTTACAACAACAGTTACCAAACCAGTTTAAAGATGGCCCCTTTTGAAGCTTTGTACAGAAGGAGGTGCAGGACACCGTTGTCGTGGGACGAAGTTGGAGACCGCCAGTTGTTTGGACCTGACTTGATTAAAGAGTCTGAACAGAAGGTGAAGTTGATTCGCAATAGGCTCAAGGTAGCCCAGTCCAGACAGAAGAGTTATGCAGATTCTAAACGTAAGGAGACAGTTTACGAAGTCGGAGATAGAGCTTATCTTCGAGTATCTCCACTTCGGGGAACAAAGAATTTTGGAGTTAAAGGGAAGTTAGCGCCACGATTTGTAGGTCCATATCGAGTTTTGGAGCGTATGGGAGAAGTGGCCTACAAGTTGGAATTGCCCGAAGGATTGTCAGGAGTTCATGATGTGTTCCATGTTTCTCAGTTAAAGAAATGTCACGCGGAGATGGCTGACATACCATTAAGAGACACAGTGCCCTTGGAAACTATTTAGTTGGATAACGATTTGACCTACGAGGAGAAACCAATTAAAATTCTCGAGTTTGCCAGTCGAGTCACTCGCAACAAGGTTATCAAGTTTTGCAAAGTTCGGTGGAGCCACCACACGGAGGATGAAGCCACCTGGGAACGAGAGGAAGATTTGCTCAAAGACCACCCTCACCTATTTTCTAGCCAACCCGAATCTCGAGGGCGAGAATCATCTTAAGGGGGGTAGGTTTGTAACATCCCAAATTTTCAATTTGGAATGTTATACATTAGATCATCATTGCATATCATATTTTATTTTGCATTTTGGTTGATCCTAGAAATTCTATGCAACTCAAGGACCCACGGAGAGAGTTGGGGATTTCGTTATTTTCATATTTCAGTTCTCTCAAATTTTGAGAATAGGATCATTTGATTTTATTTATTTTATCATCAATTATTTCTATTACAAAAATATGAGAGAGGGAATAAAATGACTTTGCCAAAATAAAGAAATATTGAGGATTTAATAATAAAATCAAATAAGATTTTATTTCAGAGTTTTTCTGTGTTTTATTTGAATTTAGGAAAAATGTGCGTTTTTCAAAATTGCATTTAGGTCCCAAATAAATTTTCACCTTGTGCGGCTTGATTTTAGAAGCCCGTGAAAATTTATTTCGGAATTTTTGCTATCCATTTAGTATTTCTTTTTATTTTTCTTCCGAGCGGAATAATAAAAAATAACGAACCGACCTAACGGGCCGTGTCCGACTAGGACTCTGGCCCGACTAGGCAATATAAGCCGGCCCAGCCCCCCCGGGAGAAACCCTAGCCGCCCCCAGCTGCCCGCCCCGCCCCCACGCACCGCCGCCACCGCCGCTGCCCGCT
>NC_057797.1:200192639-200206773 GCF_018294505.1 Triticum aestivum
GGTTCGCCGCCGCCTCGACTTCCGTGCCATCGTTTTTTTTTTAAAATAGATCGGTTTTCGTCGGTTTTTTTAGTTTCGGTTTTTTAAATAGATCAGTTTTTCCGGTTTATTTAAATAGTGAGCGTTCGTCCGTTCGTTCGTTCTAGCGAGCGTTCGTTGTTTTTCTTTTTCTCGGATTAAATCCGCGATTTTTCTGATTGCGATTCCTGATCCGATTTTCGTTTTAGTATAACTTTTCGCTCGTTTATCGGAATCAGGCGATTCAAGCGCCTAGAGATTCGTCTCGAAACCCTCTATCCGTTTAACCAACTTAAACAAGATTTTGCTACCGTAAAATTTGCCCTAGATCCAGATTACTAGAACAAAGTTGTTTTCTTTCGCCGTTTGACTTTCGTTGCTCCGTTCGATTTGATTCTTTTTGCCAACCGGAGTTCTTAAGTTGAACCTTCTGGTTAGATCTCTTATTTGAGTTTTACCTGTGCATTAGATGAGTACTTATTGTATGCTTGTTTGTTTGTCTGCGATAGAATACCCGGAGTGCGCCGCCTGTTACTTCGAATCGTTAGGTTTCGCGGATCATCAGCAAGGCAAGTAACACTTTGATCATACCTTTTCTAATACCCAGTTTTATTGAATTAGATCAATCCTCACACATTACATGATTATGATCTAATTTAATTGTGGGATGGGAAGTAGATGAGGTAGTACCTATTACCTATTATTATCAAACCTTTGGGAGTTACTTCTATGTTTATTATGCCATGCTATGCTAGTAGACGTGGATTGGGTGAGTGATATCCATGACAGATGTGAGATTGTTAATTAATGGTTTATCTAAGGTGGCAACTTAAACACACATCTGGGTGGATTGAGGCACCTGGGTATTCCAGGACTTGCCTGTTTTTCTTTTGGACCGCCACCTAGGCTGAAAGGGATCATGAGACTATTCATACTAGAAACTTCCGTGTGTAGCCACAAGCTATTATGGGCTCTAGCATAGTTGACTAAGTTGTGCGAACTCTTACAGTGGTAGACTAGCAGATGTAGGGGATGTAGGTGGTACGGTCTACCCGATCGTAAGGTGCTAGCGCTTCTGAAAGACTATGTCTCGGTCATCCATCTTCTCAAACACCATGTAGTGCGAGAAACCAAACGGAGGCGATCGAGTCTTGTGGGGAAAAGTGTGCAAACCTCTGCAGAGTGTAATAAACTAATCATGGTTAGTCGTGTCCCCGGTTATGGACATCTTGAGTATGTAGTACTTGGATTATCATGTGAATCTCAACATGCTACTCTAAATTAATTTTGTTGGGTTTTGTTTAATGATGATGATTAATTGGGATTGAGAATGCTATCAACCATTCTCAATGTTTAACAACTACCATGATAGTTAAGTAAATTTATTCCTTTGAAGTAGGGAAAAATTGGCTTTATGCAAAACTGTAACCATAGAGCTTTCCACCAACCAAATATGCATATAGTATAGCTGTTTCATTCCATTACTCTCTATGTGTTACATTGCCAGCATATTCCATGTGCTAACCCGTTTTGAGCTGCAACGTTAATGTTGTAGACTTTTTAGACGATGATTAAGGAGTTTTTAGGTCGTGGTTCTATACTCAGTGATGCTGTTGGAGTTGATGGACTCACTTATCTTCCAAGCCTTCCGCTGTTATTGTTATTAGATGGCCTTAAGCCATATTTATTGTAATATGTTCTCTTTTGAGACACTCGATGTAATAAGTGTGTGATTGCTACTTTGTTATAAATCCTCCGAGTACTGTGTGGTGTCAGCATTATTGATCCAGGGATGACACCGGAGCACAGAGATCAGACTGTTTGAGGTCTGGTCGCTATAGAAACATAATACATGTGTGAATACATAGACAAACAGAGTGTCACTAGTATGCCTCTACTTGACTAGTTCGTTAATCGAAGATGGTTATGTTTCCTAACCATGAACAAAAGAGTTGTTATTTGATAAACGTGATCACATCATTAGAAGAATGATGTGATTGACATGACCCATTCCATTAGCTTAGCACCAGATCGTTTAGTATGTTGCTATTGGTTTCTTCATGACTTATACATGTTCCTATGACTATGAGATTATGCATCTCCCGTTTGCCGGAGGAACACTTTATGTGCTACCAAATGTCACAACGTAAATGGGTGATTATAAAGGAGCTCTACAGGTGTCTCCGAAGGTACATGTTTGGTTGGCGTATTTCGAGATTAGGATTTGTCACTCCGATTGTCGGAGAGGTATCTCTGGGCCCTCTCGATAATGCACATCACATAAGCCTTGCAAGCATTGCAACTAATGAGTTAGTTGTGAGATGATGTATTATGGAACGAGTAAAGAGACTTGCCAGTAACGAGATTGAACTAGGTATTAAGATACCGAGGATCGAATCTCGGGCAAGTAACATACCGATGACAAAGGGAACACCGTATGTTGTTATGCGGTCTGACCGATAAAGATCTTCGTAGAATATGTAGGAGCCAATATGATCATCCAGGTTCCGCTATTGGTTATTGACCGAAGACGTGTCTCGGTCATGTCTACATTGTTCTCGAACCCGTAGGGTCCGCACGCTTAAGGTTTCGATGACAGTTATATTATAAGTTTATGAGTTTTGATGTACCGAAGGAGTTCGGAGTCCCCGATGAGATCGGGGACATGACGAGGAGTCTCGAAATGGTCGAGACGTAAAGATCGATATATTGGACGACTATATTCGGACATCGGAAAGGTTCCGAGTGGTTCGGGTATTTTTCGGAGTACCGGGGAGTTACGGGAATACGGGGGAAGAAGTATATGGGCCTTATTGGGCTTTAGGGGAGAGGAAGAGGCAGGAAGCGCGCCCCCCCATTGACTAGTCCGAATTGGACTAGGGGGAGGGGCGGCGCCCCCTCCTTCCTTCTCTTCCCTCTTCCCCTTCCTTGTCTCCTACTCCTACTACGTGGAAGGACTCCTAGTTGGACTAGGAAAGGGGGAATCCTACTCCCGGTGGGAGTAGGACTCCCCTAGGTCACGCCATAGAGAGGGCCGGCCCTCCCCTCCTCCAGTCCTTTATATACGGGGGCAGGGGGCACCCCATAGACACACAAGTTGATCTTCGTGATCGTTCTTCTTAGCCGTGTGCGGTGCCCCCCTGCACCATAATCCTTGATAATATTGTAGCGGTGCTTAGGCGAAGCCCTGCGACGGTAGTACATCAAGATCGTCACCACACCGTCGTGCTGACGAAACTCTTCCCCGACACTTTGCTGGATCGGAGTCCGGGGATCGTCATCGAGCTGAACGTGTGCTAGAACTTGGAGGTGTCGTAGTTTCGGTGCTTGATCGGTCGGGCCGTGAAGACGTACGACTACATAAACTGCGTTGTCATAACGCTTTCGCTTTCGATCTACGAGGGTACATGGACAACACTCTCACCTCTCGTTGCTATGCATCACCATGATCTTGCGTGTGCGTAGGAAATTTGTTGAAATTACTACGTTACCCAACAGTGGTATCCGAGCCTAGGTTTATGCGTTGATGTTATGCACGACTAGAACACAAGTGAGTTGTGGGCGATATAAGTCATACTGCTTACCAGCATGTCATACTTTGGTTCGGCGGTATTGTTGGATGAAGCGGCCCGGACCGACATTACGCGTACGCTTACGCGAGACTAGTTCTACCGACGTGCTTTGCACACAGGTGGCTGGCGGGTGTCAGTTTCTCCAACTTTAGTTGAACCGAGTGTGGCTACGCCCGGTCCTTGCGAAGGTTAAAACAGCACCAACTTGACAAACTATCGTTGTGGTTTTGATGCGTAGGTAAGAACGATTCTTGCTAAGCCCGTATCAGCCACGTAAAACTTGCAACAACAAAGTAGAGGACGTCTAACTTGTTTTTGCAGGGCATGTTGTGATGTGATATGGTCAAGACATGATGCTAAATTTTATTGTATGAGATGATCATGTTTTGTAACTGAGTTATCAGCAACTAGCAGGAGCCATATGGTTGTCGCTTTATTGTATGTAATGCAATCGCCCTGTAATGCTTTACTTTATCACTAAGCGGTAGCGATAGTCGTGGAAGCATAAGATTGGCGAGACGACAACGATGCTACGATGGAGATCAAGGTGTCACGCCGGTGACGATGGTGATCATGACGATGCTTCAAAGATGGAGATCACAAGTACAAGATGATGATGGCCATATCATATCACTTATATTGATTGCATGTGATGTTTATCTTTTATGCATCTTATCTTGCTTTGATTGACGGTAGCATTATAAGATGATCCCTCACTAAAATTATCAAAGTATAAGTGTTCTCCCTGAGTATGCACCATTGCGAAAGTTCTTCGTGCTGAGACACCACGTGATGATCGGGTGTGATAGGCTCTACGTTCAAATACAATGAGTGCAAACCAGTTGCACACGCAAAATACTCAGGTTAAACTTGACGAGCCTAGCATATAACAGATATGGCCTCGAAACACGGAGACCGAAAGGTCGAGCGTGAATCATATAGTAGATATGATCAACATAGTGATGTTCACCATTGAAAACTACTCCATTTCACGTGATGATCAGTTATGGTTTAGTTGATTTGGATCACGTGATCACTTAGAAGATTAGAGGGATGTCTTTCTAAGTGGGAGTTCTTAACTAATATGATTAATTGAACTTAAATTTATCATGAACTTAGTCCTGGTAGTATTAGCATATCTATGTTGTAGATCAATAGCTCGCGTTTAGCTCCCCTGTTTTATTTTTGATATGTTCCTAGAGAAAACTAAGTTGAAAGATGTTAGTAGCAATGATGCGGATTGGATCTGTGATCTGAGGTTTATCCTCATTGCTGCACAGAAGAATTATGTCCTTGATGCACCGCTAGGTGACAGACCTATTGCAGGAGCAGATGCAGACGTTATGAACGTTTGGCTAGCTCAATATGATGACTACTTGATAGTTTAGTGCACCATGCTTAACGGCTTAGAATTGGGACTTCAAAGACGTTTTGAACGTCATGGACCATATGAGATGTTCCAGGAGTTGAAGTTAATATTTCAAGCAAATACCCGAGTTGAGAGATATGAAATCTCCAACAAGTTCTATAGCTAAAAGATGGAGGAGAATAGCTCAAGCAGTGAGCATATGCTCAGATTGTTTGGGTACTACAATCACTTGAATCAAGTGGGAGTTAATCTTCCAGATAAAATAGTGATTGACAGAATTCTCTAGTCACCATCACCAAGTTAGTAGAACTTCGTGATGAACTATAATATGCAAGGGATAACGGAAACGATTCCCAAGCTCTTCGTGATGCTGAAATCAACGAAGGTAGAAATCAAGAAAAATATCAAGTGTTGATGGTAGACAAGACCACTAGTTTCAAGAAAAGGGCAAAGGAAAGAAGGGGAACTTCAAGAAAAATAGCAAGCAAGTTGCTGCTCAAGTGAAGAAGCCCAAGTCTGGTCCTAAACCTGAGACTAAGTGCTTCTACTGCAAAGGGACTAGTCACTGGAAGCGGAACTACCCCAAGTGATTGGCGGATAAGAAGGATGGCAAAGTGAACATAAGTATATTTGATATACATGTTATGTATGTGTACTTTACTAGTGTTTATAGCAACCCCTCAGTATTAGATACTAGTTCAGTTGCTAAGATTAGTAACTCGAAACGGGAGTTGCAGAATAAACAGAGACTAGTTAAGGGTGAAGTGACGATGTGTGTTGGAAGTGGTTCCAAGATTGATATGATCATCATCGCACACTCCCTATACTTTCGGGATTAGTGTTGAACCTAAATAAGTGTTATTTGGTGTTTGCGTTGAGCATGAATATGATTTGATCATGTTTATTGTAATACGGTTATTCATTTAAGTAAGAGAATAAATTGTTGTTCTGTTTACATGAATAAAACCTTATATGGTTACACACCCAATGAAAATGGTTCGTTGGATCTCGATCGTAGTGATACACATATTCATAATATTGAAACCAAAAGATGCAAAGTTAATAATGATAGTGCAACTTATTTGTGGCACTCTCGTTTAGGTCATATTGGTGTAAAGCGCATGAAGAAACTCCATGCTGATGGGATTTTGGAATCACTTGATTATGAATCACTTGGTGCTTGCGAACCATGCCTTATGGGCAAGATGACTAAAGACTCCATTCTCCGGAACAATGGAGCGAGCAACAGATTTGTTGGAAATCATACATACTGATGTATGTGGTCCGATGAATATTAAAGCTCGCGACAAGTATCATTATTTTCTGACCTTCACAGATGATTTAAGCAGATATGAGTATATCTACTTGATGAAACATAAGTCTGAAAAGTTCAAAGTATTTTAGAGTGAAGTAGAAAATCATCGTGACAAGAAAATAAAGTTTCTACGATCTGATCGCAGAGACGAATATTTGAGTTACGAGTTTAGTCTTCAATTAAAACAATGTGGAATAGTTTCACAAACTCAGGCCACCTAGAACACCACAACATAATGGTGTGTCCGAACGTCATAACTGTACTTTATTGGATATAGTACAATCTATGATGTTTCTTACCGATTTACCAATATCGTTTTGGGATCATGCATTAGAGACAGCTGCATTCACGTTAAAAAAAGGGGCACCATCTAAGTCCGTTGAGACGACACAGTCTGAACTGTGGTTTGGCAAGAAACCAAAGTTGTCGTTTCTTAAAGTTTGGGATTGTGATGCTTATATGAAAAAGTTTCATCCTGATAAGCTCAAACCCAAATCGGAGAAATATGTCTTCATAGGATACCCAAAGGAGACTGTTGGGTACACCTTCTATCACAGATCCGAAGGCAAGACATTCGTTGCTAAGAATGGATCCTTTCTAGAGAAGGAGTTTCTCTTGAAAGAAGTGATTGGGAGGAAAGTAGAACTTGATAAGGTAATTGTACCTTCTCCCTTATTGGAAAGTAGTTCATCACAGAAATCTGTTCCTGTGACTACTACACCAATTAGTGAGGAAGCTAATGATGATGATCATTTAACTTCAGATCAAGTTACTACCGAATCTCGTAGGTTAACGAGAGTGAGATCCGCACCAGAGTGGTACGGTAATCTTGTTCTGGAGGTCATTCTACTTGACAATGACGAACCTACGAACTATGAGGAAGCGATGATGAGCCCAGATTCCGCAAAATGGCTTGAGGCCATGAAATCTGAGATAGGATCCATGTATGAGAACAAAGTATGGACTTTGGTTAACTTGCCCGATGTTCGGCAAGCCATTGAGATTAAATGGATCTTCAAGAAGAAGACGGACGCTGATAGTAGTGTTACTATCTACAAAGCTAGAATTGTCTCAAAAGGTTTTCGACAAGTTCAAGGTGTTGACTACGATGAGAGTTTCTCACTCGTATCTATGCTTAAGTCTGTCCGAATCATGTTAGCAATTGCCGCATTTTTATGAAATCTGGCAAATGGATAAACAAAACTGCATTCCTTAATGGATTTATTGTATATGATGCAACCAGAAGGTTTTGTCAATCCTAAAGGTGCTAACAAAATGTGCAAGCTCCAACGATCCATCTATGGACTGGTGCAAGCATCTCAGAGTTGGAATATACGCTTTGATGAGTTGACCAAAGCATATAGTTTTATACAGACTTGCGGTGAAGCCTGTATTTATAATAAAGTGAGTGGGAGCACTACAACATTTCTGATAAGTATATGTGAATGACATATTGTTGATCGGAAATAATGTAGAATTATTCTGGAAAGCATAAAGGAGTGTTTTTGAAAGAAGTTTTTCAAGGAAAGACCTCGGTGAAGCTGCTTACATATTAAGCATCAAGATCTATAGAGATAGATCAAGACGCTTGATAAGTTTTTTCAATGAGTACATACCTTGACAATATTTTGAAGTAGTTCAAAAATGGAACAGTCAAAGAAAGAGTTCTTGGCTGTGTTGCAAGGTGTGAAATTGAGTAAGATTCAAAGCCCGACCACGACAGAAGATAGAAAGAGAATGAAAGTCATTCCCTATGCCTCAGCCATAGGTTCTATAAAGTATGCCATGCTGTGTACCAGATCTATTGTATACCCTACACTGTGTTAAGCAAGGGAGTACAATAGTGATCTAAGAGTAGATCACTGGACAACGGTCAAAATTATCCTTAGTGGAATAACGAAATATTTCTCAATTATGGAGGTGACAAAAGGTTCGTCGTAAAAAGTTGCGTCGATACAAGTTTTGACACAGATCTGGATGACTCTAAGTCTCGATCTAGGTACATATTCAAAGTGGGAGCAATTAGCTAGATTAGCTCCATGCAGAGCATTGTAGACATAGAATTCGCAAAATACTTACAGATCTGTATGTGACAGACCCGTTGACTAAAATTATCTCACAAGCAAAACATGATCACACCTTAGTACTCTTTGGGTGTTAATCACATAAGCGATGTGAACTAGATTACTGACTCTAGTAAACCCTTTGGGTATAGGTCACATGACGATGTGAACTATGGGTGTTAATCACATGGTGATGTGAACTATTAGTATTGAATCACATGGCGATGTGAACTAGATTATTGACTCTAGTGCAAGTGGGAGACTGAAGGAAATATGCCCTAGAGGCAATAATAAAGTTATTATTTATTTCCTTATATCATGATAAATGTTTATTATTCATGCTAGAATTGTATTAACCGGAAACATAATACATGTGTGAATACATAGACAAACAGAGTGTCACTAGTATGCCTCTACTTGACTATCTCGTTAATCGAAGATGGTTATGTTTCCTAACCATGAACAAAAGAGTTGTTATTTGATTAACGGGATCACATCATTAGAAGAATGATGTGATTGACATGACCCATTCCATTAGCTTAGCACCTGATCGTTTAGTATGTCGCTATTGCTTTCTTCATGACTTATACATGTTCCTATGACTATGAGATTATGCAACTCCCTTTTGCCGGAGGAACACTTTGTGTGCTACCAAATGTCACAACATAAATGGGTGATTATAAAGGAGCTCTATAGGTGTCTCCGAAGGTACATGTTGGGTTGGCGTATTTCGAGATTAGGATTTGTCACTCCGATTGTTGGAGAGGTATCTCTGGGCCCTCTCGGTAATGCACATCACATAAGCCTTGCAAGCATTGCAACTAATGAGTTAGTTGTGAGATGATGTATTACGGAATGAGTAAAGAGGCTTGCCAGTAACGAGATTGAACTAGGTATTAAGATACCGACGATCGAATCTCGGGCAAGTAACATACTGATGACAAAGGGAACAACGTATGTTGTTATGCGGTCTGACCGATAAAGATCTTCGTAGAATATGTAGGAGCCAATATGAGCATCCAGGTTCCGCTATTGGTTATTGACCGGAGACGTGTCTCGGTCATGTCTACATTGTTCTCAAATCCGTAGGGTCCGCACACTTAAGGTTTCGATGACAGTTATATTATGAGTTTATGAGTTTTGATGTACCGAAGGAGTTCGGAGTCCCGGATGAGATCGGGGACATGACGAGGAGTCTCGAAATGGTCGAGACGTAAAGACATATGTATTGGACGACTATATTCGGACATCAGAAAGGTTCCGAGTGGTTCGGATATTTTTCGGAGTACCGGGGAGTTACAGGAATACGGGGGAAGAAGTATATGGGCCTTATTGGGCTTTAGGGGAGAGGAAGAGGCAGGCCGCGCCCCCCCCATTGACTAGTCCGAATTGGACTAGGGGGAGGGGCGGCGCCCCCTCCTTCCTTCTCTTCCCTCTTCCCCTTCCTTGTCTCCTACTCCTACTACTTGGAAGGACTCCTAGTTGGACTAGGAAAGGGGGAATCCTACTCCCGGTGGGAGTAGGACTCCCCTAGGGCGCGCCATAGAGAAGGCCGACCCTCCCCTCCTCCACTCCTTTATATACGGGGGCAGGGGGCACCCCATAGACACACAAGTTGATCTTCGTGATCGTTCTTTTTAGCCGTGTGCGGTGCTCCCCTCCACCATAATCCTTGATAATATTGTAGCGGTGCTTAGGCAAAGCCTTGCGACGGTAGTACATCAATATCGTCACCACGCCGTCGTGCTGACGGAACTCTTCCCCGACACTTTGCTGGATCAGAGTCCGGGGATCATCATCGAGCTGAACGTGTGTTAGAACTCGGAGGTGCCGTTGTTTTGGTACTTGATCGTTCAGGCCGTGAAGACGTATGACTACATCAATCGTGTTGTCATAACACTTCCGCTTTCGGTCTATGAGGGTACGTGGACAACACTCTCCCCTCTCGTTGCTATGCATCACCATGATCTTGCGTGTGCATAGGATTTTTTTTTGAAATTACTACGTCACACAACAAATTAAAGTTCAATTAATCATATTACTTAAGAACTCCCACTTAGATAGACATCTCTCCAATCATCTAAGTGATCACGTGATCCAAATCAACTAAACAATAACCGATCATCACGTGAAATGGAGTAGTTTTCAATGGTGAACATCATTATGTTGATCATATCTACTATATGATTCACGCTCGACCTTTCGGTCTCAGTGTTCCGAGGCCATATCTGCATATGCTAGGCTCGTCAAGTTTAACCTGAGTATTTTGCGTGTGCAAAACTGGCTTGCACCCGTTGTAGATGGACGTAGAGCTTATCACACCCGATCATCACGTGGTGTCTGGGCACGACGAACTTTGGCAACGGTGCATACTCAGGGAGAACACTTTTATCTTGAAATTTAGTGAGAGGTCATCTTATAATGCTACCGTCAATCAAAGCAAAATAAGATGCATAAAAGATAAACATCATATGCAATCAATATAAGTGATATGATATGGGCATCATCATCTTGTGCTTGTGATCTCCATCTTCGAAGCATTGTCATGATCACCATCGTCACCGGCGCAACGCTTTGATCTCCATCGTAGCATCGTTGTCGTCTCACCAACTATTGCTTCTACGACTATCGCTACTACTTAGTGATAAAGTAAAGCAATTATAGGGCGATTGCATTGCATACAATAAAGCGACAACCATATGGCTCCTGCTAGTTGCCGATAACTCGGTTACAAAACATGATCATCTTATACAATAAAATATAGCATCATGTCTTGACCATATCACATCACAAAATGCCCTGCAAAAACAAGTTAGACGTCCTCTACTTTGTTGTTGCAAGTTTTACGTGACTACTATGGGCTGAGCAAGAACCGTTCTTACCTACGCATCGAAACCACAACGATAGTTCATCAAGTTAGTATTGTTTTAACCTTCTCAAGGACCGGGCGTAGCCACAATCGGTTCAACTAAAGTTAGAGAAACTGACACCCGCCAGCCACCTGTGTGCAAAGCACGTCGGTAGAACCAGTCTCGCGTAAGCGTACGCGTAATGTCGGTCCGGGCCGCTTCATCCAACAATACCACCGAACTTGTATCGCCAACAACTCACTTGTGTTCTACTTGTGCATATAACATCTATGCATAAAACCAGGCTCGGATGCCACTGTTGGGGAACGTAGTAATTTCAAAAAAATTCCTACGCACATGCAAGATCATGGTGATGCATAGCAACGAGAGGGGAGAGTGTGTCCACGTACCCTCGTAGACCAACTGCGGAAGCGTTAGCACAACGCGGTTGATGTAGCCGTACGTCTTCACGATCCGACCGATTCAAGTACCAAACGCACGGCACCTCCGAGTTCTGCACACGTTCAACTCGATGATGTCACGCGAGCTCCGATCCAGCAAAGCTTCACAGAAGAGTTTCGTCAGCACGACGGCGTGGTGACGGTGATGATGATGCTACCGACGCAAGGCTTCGCCTAAGCACCGCTACGATATGATCTAGGTGGATTATGATGGAGGGGGCACCGCACACGGCTAAGAGATCAATGATCAATTGTTGTGTCTCCAAGGAGTGCCCCTCTCCCCGTATATAAAGGAGTGGAGGAGGGAGAGGGCCGGCCCTCTCTATGGCGCGCCCTAGGGGAGTCCTACTCCCACCGGGAGTAGGATTCCCCCTTTCCTAGTAGAACTAGGAGCCCTTCCAAGTAGTAGGAGTAGGAGAGAAGGAAAGGGAAAAGAGAAGAGAAGGAAGGAGGGGCGCCACCCCACCCCCTAGTCCAATTCGGACTAGGCCTTGGGGGGCGCGCAGCCTCTCCTCTCTCTTTCCCCTAAAGCCCAATAAGGCACATCTACTCCCCGGCGAATTCCCGTAACTCTCCGGTACTTCGAAAAATATCCGAATCACTCGGAACCTTTCCGATGTCCGAATATAGTCGTCCAATATATCGATCTTTACGGCTCGACCATTTCGAGACTCCTCGTCATGTCCCCGATCTCATCCGGGACTCTAAACTACCTTCGGTACATCAAAACACGAAAACTCATAATACCGATCGTCACCGAACTTTAAGCGTGCGGACCCTACGGGTTCGAGAACTATGTAGACATGACCGAGACACGTCTCCGGTGAATAATCAATAGCGAAACCTGGATGCTCATATTGGCTCCCACATATTCTACGAAGATATTTATCGGTCAAACCGCATAACAACATACGTTGTTCCCTTTGTCATCAGTATGTTACTTGCCCGAGATTCGATCGTCGGTATCTCAATACCTAGTTCAATCTCGTTACCGGCAAGTCTCTTTACTCATTCTGTAATACATCATCCTACAACTAACTCATTAGTTACAATGCTTGCAAGGCTTATAGTGATGTGCATTACCGAGTGGGCCCAGAGATACCTCTCCGACGATCGGAGTGACAAATCATAATCTCGAAATACGCCAACTCAACAAGTACCTTTGGAGACACCTATAGAGCACCTTTATAATCACCCAGTTACGTTTTGACGTTTGGTGGCACACAAAGTGTTCCTCCGATAAACGGGAGTTGCATAATCTCATAGTCATAGGAACATGTATAAGTCATGAAGAAAGCAATAGCAACATACTAAACGATCAAGTGCTAAGCTAACGAAATGGGTCAAATCAATCACATCATTCTCCTAATGATGTGATCCCGTTAATCAAATAACAACTCATGTCTATGGCTAGGAAACATAACCATCTTTGATCAACGAGCTAGTCAAGTAGAGGCATACTAGTGACACTTTGTTTGTCTATGTATTCACACATGTACTGAGTTTCCGGTTAATACAATTCTAGCATGAATAATAAACATTTACCATGATATAAGGAAATATAAATAACAATTTTATTATTGCCTCTAGGGCATATTTCCTTCAGTTTTTGCGAGATAAGTTTGGGCTCACGTGTGCACGGCCCTGGCCAAGACGGAGTGGGCACCTCCATTGGGATCCATCATCAACACGTGGTGCATAAGCACAAGCGAGGAGAGCCAATGGACAAGAGACACCCGTGCCATCTTCGCTCTGGTCATGTGGACAATATGGAAGCACCAAAATGGTATAGTTTTTAACGGTGGGACACTATCGTTAGGCAAAGTGAGGACGACAATTGAGCGTGAAGGCCAGGCATGGAGAAGAGTAGACTTGTTAAGGGATTTGAGTGATATGTTACTGGCCGGTTTGACTAGGTGGGCCATCAAGAGAGTACCTAGTCTAGTACCCATGGGTGTGGAGTTGGAGTTGTACATGTACTCGTAAAACATGTTGTGAATGGGGTTCTTTCCCCGCTCCTTCTTTAATCCCGGAAAAAGAAAAAATGGCTTTTGAATTTTAGTAGAAAATAAGTCATATATAATAATAATAAAGTATTATTGAAAACCTTTGTCGAATATGAATCCAAAAATATAAGTTTCATGACACATAACTTTTATTTTATTTGTCACATCTACGATCAAAATTTAACACAAATACACAGGGGATCAATAAATTCACATGGAGGGAGTAAGTTTAAGCTTACATTTTACTACCTTCGTACGGGTTTACTGCTCCCCCGTATTTTTGGTCATATTTTGAAGATAACTTTAACGGTTAAAGTACCACAAATATTATTGATAAAAACTACATTCAAATACAAATTTAACAATTTAATTTTTTGTGACATACATTAATATTTTGTTAGTCAAATATGTCATCAAAGTTTGACCCAAAATACGATGGAGACTAATAAACTTAGATGAAGGTAGCAAGAGCAAATTTGAG